>NC_083570.1:34908897-35146397 GCF_027579695.1 Neoarius graeffei | reverse complement strand
AGTGACAAGAACCAGTGAGTAACAAAAGAGTTGGTGTCCTTGGTGGCTGCCATCCACTGGAGTGGAGCATGGTCAGTGACCAACATGAAGTGATAACTGGACAAGTAATATCTCAGCTTGGTTACTGCCCAATTGATGGCAAGGGCTTCTTTCTCCACAGCCACATAGTTCCTTTCTTCTGGGAGCAGCTTGCAGTTGATATACAGCACAGGATGCTCTTCACCGTCTATGACCTGTGACAGCACAGCACACAGGCCCATCTCCAAGGTGTCCATCTGGACAAAGAAGCGGAGATCAAAAAGTCCAGGTTCTGGAGGACACAGGTGGTGGTGAGGGCCTTCTTTAGGGCTTTGAATGCCTGCTCTGTCTGGCTGTTCCACTTAACCTTGTCCGGTTCCCCCATCTTTGTCAGGTCTGAGATGGGAGAGGCTAGAGAAGAGAAGTTAGGCATGAACCTATGGTAGTAACCGGCTAACCCTCAAAAGGCACTGTCACTTGGTGGTGGGCTGTGGGTAAGTCTGTACAGCCTCTATTTTCTTGGCCTGGGACTTCAGCAGGCATCAGCCAATATGATAGCCCAGGTGCTGTGCCTTGGTCAGCCCCAGATGGCACTTCTGGGGGTTGGCAGTTAACCCAGCCTTCCTCAGCTCCACAAGGATGGATTTGAGGTGGTGCAGGTGATTGGCCCAGGTGGATGAATGGATGATCACATTGTCAAGATATACTGTGGCAAAGTTCTGGTGGGGGTGGAGGATGATGTCCATGAGGCATTAAAAGGTGGCTGGCACCTCATGGAGGCCGAAGGGGAGAACCCAGTACTGTCAGAGGCCTGACATCTTGGTGAAGGCAGTTTTGGGGTGGACCTGGGGCATCAGGGCCACTTGCCAGTAGCCCTTAGTCAAATCCAGCATAGATATGAAGCAGGCTCTCCCCAGCCTGTCAATCAGTTCATCCTCCCTGGGCAGGTGGTAGCTGTCAAAGTCTGACACTGCACTGAGTTTCCTGAAGTCATTGCACATTCTCAGACTTTCATCAGGCTTGGGCACCACCACAATGGGGCTTGACCAGGGGCTGGAGGACTCCTCAGTGATGCTAGTCTGTAGAATTTGTGCCACTCCCTCCTTAATCACATGGCAGCAGGCCTCTGGGATGTGATAGGAGTGTTGCTGGACCATAACCCGGGGGGGAGATGGTACGCTAGATCAGGTGGGTGCACCCTGATTCTGCTGCAAAGATGTCCTGGAATTGGTCCAATGGTTGTCCCAGCTCTTGTTGCAAGGGGCCAGAGAGGTCTTCTCTGAGGTGGACCAAGGTACACCTGGGCAGGTCTGAAAAGAAGAGAGTGTGCGCTGGGAGCAATGGTAGTAGTTCAATCCTTTGTTTTAACAGATTAATGTGATAAATCTCAGTGTCTTTGCACTTACCCTGCTGTTGCAGGTGATAGTTTTCTGGTCCTACATGCTCAGCCACAGTGAAGGGGCCCTACCAGCGGGCCAGGAACTTGCAGTTAGCAGTGGGGACCAGGAGGAGGATGCGGACACAAAGTTGGAACTCCTGGGGCTGGGCTGCCTGGTTGTAGAGATGGCTTTGTTTGGCCTGGGCCGAGAGCAGGTGCTGGTGCACAATGGGAGCCACCCTGTCCATATGTTCTTGCATCTCCCTTACATGCTTGATGGTGGTGCAGAAGGGGGATGGCTGCTTTTCCCAGGCCTTCTTGGCAATGTCCAAGAGGCCCTGAGGCTTTCTCCCAAACAGGAGCTTAAAGGGTGTGAAGCCCATCAACACCTGTGGAGTCTCCTGGAGTGCAAACAGGATGTGTGGGAGAAGGAGGTCCCAGTTTTGGCCACTCTCATCCATGACATACCTCAGCATCCACTTCAGGGTCTGGTTAAATCTCTCCACCATTCTGTCTGTTTGGGGGTGATACACAGAAATGTGGAGCTGCTTCACCTGCAACAACTGGCACAAGTCAGCCATGAGTTTAGAGACAAAGGGCATACCTTGATAGATGAGGACTTTAGGGAGGCCCACATGGGAGAACAGCAGAACAAGCTCCCAGGCAATGCTATTTGAGGTGGCCTTTCAAAGTGGCACTGCCTCGGTTAATGGGTGGCATAGTCCATGATGACAAGGATGTACTTGTGATCCTGGGTGGACTTCGGGGGGGGACCCACCAGATCCATGCCCACTCTTTTGAAGGGAACACTGATAATAGGTATCAACACTAGTGGGGCGGGAACAGATTGGTGTGGGGTGGTACGCTAGCACTGGGGGCAATGCTGGCAGAAGTTCCTGACTTCGGTGTTCATCCAAGGCCAGATGAAGCAGTCCTTGATTTTTTTGAGGGTATTCTGGCACACCAAGTGGCCCTCTAGAGAGTTGGAGTGGGCCAGTTGCATTACGACGTCCACCTTGGAATGGGGAACTACCAGCAAGTCCACTGGTAGAGCAGGCCCTGGTGAGGGAGCAGGATGGGGTGGGTGCCTTCTGGGAATTGGGGGGGCCCTCATCCTGACAGCCATGCACTCCTTGGATGGAAGGACGCAGAGAGCTGGTTCATAGTAACCCACTCTATAACTTGCACTGCTGAGCGGTGCCCAGGCTGCAGACAGCACTTGGCGGTCCTCAATAGTGTGTTGGCTGCGATACGCACCAGCCCAATAGGCCCTGCGGTGGAACTCCATCATGGCCTGGCAAGAGGAGAACCCACAATGCCCCAAGATCTGCTCCATCAGAATGTGGTAATCCTCCACCAAGGCTGAAGGGAGGCCGAAGTAGGCCAGCTGGGCTTCACCCATGAGGAAGGGAGCCAGAGCCTGGGTCCATTCTTCTTCTGGCCAGCCCTCCCTTTATGCCATCTGCTCAAATGTGTATAAGAAGGCCTCCACATTGTCCAATGGGGTGAGCTTGGGGATCCGATGGAGAGTATCTGTCATGCTCCATCCCGGACTTCCACTCCGGAGATTAATTATCTCCCAGGTCAGCGCTAATCTGGATCTGGGACAGGAATTCCATCTAGCCTGCATTTTACTTCCTGGTTCTATCTGCTGTGTATAAATAAGCCGTTCTCAGACCCTGACTTTGCCAGAACGTCTCATTTTGCTATTCTAGCCATTTCTGTGCCTTTATTGTGGTTCATGGTTTTTGCTCAAGCTATTTTTCTAGTTCACGGTTTTTGCACTAAGGGTTTTTTTCTAGTTCATGGTTTTTGCACTTAGGGTTTTTTTTTTGTTTATGTTTTTTTTCTCTAGAATTTTTGTCCTTGTCTGTCTCATGTTTTTGTCAAGTTTTTTGTCTCTTTTTACCTAGACTATTTTGCCATTTGTTTTTGTCCTATTTGTTTACCTTTTTTGCCATGCCCTTTTCCCTGAAATAAATTGCCTTATTTACTGGATTACTGTCTGTGTTGTGCTTGTGGATCCTTATCTCACCACACCTCTGCCCCCCTAACAGTACATTCTGGCCATCAAGCTAGCCTTGGAGGAGTGGAGGCACTGGCTTGAGGGGTCAGATCTCCCCTTCCTAGTCTGGACCGACCATAAAAACCTGGAGTACCTCAAGTCTGCCAAGCGTCTCAATTCCCGTCAAGCCCGTTGGTCTCTCTTTTTCTCCCGGTTCAACTTCATGCTCTCCTACCACCCAGGCTCCAAGAACAGTAAACCTGAAGCCCTGTCAAGGATGTTCTCTTCCCACCAAGAGGAGTCCAAGCCACCCAAGACCATCCTTCCTCCAGGCTGCCTGGTGGGAGCTGCCATTCTAGAGGTTGAGATGCTCGTGCAGAAGGCCCTGGAGCGGGACCCTGGTGAAGGTAACTCAAGCAACATACCACCTAACCATCTGTTTGTTCCCTGTTCTGTGTGAACCTAGGTGCTGCAGTGGGGTCATGGCTCCAAGTTGGCTTGTCACCCGGGAGCTGCTTGAACCCTGGTGCTCGTCCAACAGCACTTCTGGTGGCCATCCATCAAGGAAGATGTCCAGAAGTTCGTGGCAGCCTGCGACACATGTGCCTGGAACAAGACAGCCAATCGACCCCCTGCCGGCTTGCTAAGACCCCTCCCGATTCCTCATCAACCCAGGTCTCACATCGCCCTGGACTTCATCACAGGACTCCCCAACTCAGGTGGCAATACATGCATCCTCACTGTCATTGACCGTTTTTCCAAGACTGTCCATTTCATTGCTCTGCCCAAGCTCCCCTCAGCCAAAGAGACCGCAGAACTACTCATCCACCACTTTTTCCGCCTACATGGTCTGCCTACCAACATAGTTCCTGACTGGCATCCTTAGTTCACTGCACAGTTCTGGAGAGCCTTCTGCAAACTCATTGGGGCCACCTGTAGTCTCTCCTCAGGCTTCCACCCACAGACCAATGGCCAGGCAGTACAGACTAACCAGGCTTTGGAGGTTGCACTCAGGTGCATGGCATCCAGGGATGCCAGTTCTTGGAGCAAGTACCTACATTGGGTCAAATATGCACATAACACTCTCTCTTCCTCTGCCACAGGTCTCTCTCCATTCCAGTGCTCACTAGGGTACCAACCACCACTGTTTCCCAGCCAGGAGGAGGAGGTCGCCGTACCCTCAGTTCAGATCTTCATACGCCAATGCAGGAGGACGTGGGCAATGGCCCGGAGAAGACTCATTCACTCCACCCCTAGCATCCAAGAGGCAGGCTGACAAATGCCGCTCTAAGGCGCCCACCTACCGGGTGGGGCAATGAGTCATGCTGTCCACACGCCACCTGCCACTCAGAATAGTCTCCTGCAAGCTGGCTCCCAAGTACCTAGGACCTTTCCTCATCAGCAAGGCAATAAATCCATGTTCTGCCAGACTGGCTTTATCAGTCACCATGCGATGTGTTCACCCCACCTTTCATGTATCACAGCTTAACCCCCTGGTCTCCAGTCCTTTGCTCATTTTGCTATTCTAGCCATTTCTGTGCCTTTATTGTGTTTCATGGTTTTTGCTCAAGCTATTTTTCTAGTTCATAGTTTTTGCACGAAGGGTTTTTTCTAATTCATGGTTTTTGCACTTAGGGTTTTTTCTTGTTTGTTTTTTTTTGCTCTAGCATTTTTGTCCTTGTCTGTCTTGTGTTTTTGTCAAGTTTTTTGTCTCTTTATACCTGGACTATTTGCCATTTGTTTTTGTCCCATTTGTTTACCTTTTTGCCATGCCCTTTTCCCTGAATTAAATCACCTAATTTATTGGATTACTGTCTGTGTTTCTGCTTGTGGATCCTTATCTCACCACACCTCCGCCCCCCAACAGTATCCTGTTGGGGGTCTGAGAGGCAGCCTGGGTGGTGAAAGGCTCTGGCACGTTGCTGCAGCAGCTTCTAGGTGGCAACTTGGAGACCTTTAGCCAGTTCTTGGGTCACCTATTGTTGCAGGCTGGTCTCCAGGAGGTGCTGCTGGAGTGGTTCCATGTGGAGGGCATGTGGGGGTATCATGTTCATGCCCACATTCTCCACCAGTGTGAGTCTAGCACTGCAAAGTGGAAAGAACACAGACACAAAATGCAAGTCTTAGTGCAAAAAAACTGGTGAAATTTAATAGTAAAGAAGTGTAGCGAAAGTGAGCAGGGATGTAGAGTGAGAGCGGTTCAATCTGTACAAGGGATTGGCAGCCCAATCTGGCCTAGAGTAGAGTCGCTGGCCACAAGTGACTGTGCTAGAGGCTGTCAACTTCCCAGAGGTGGGGACAGTGGGGGTGTTCACCGGTGAAGCACACAGCAGGGTTGAGCTCATCATCTTCCTCATTGTTGGTGAGGTTTCCTGGCACAAAACAGACAGGGAGAGAACATGAGCCACAGTACACATCCATGAGTCAACTAACCTCTGAGAGCTGCAGTGTCTTTTTATACTCCCCTGGCTGCATGAGGAGGGTGAATTAAGGCACCAATTATGCCACTCCATGCGTCTGTGATCAGTGGGTCCCACTCCCTGGCCATGCTGCTCCTGGCTGTCCAAAACAATCATGCTGAAGTGCTGCTGTTTCTTCAACACAGTGGGAGTGGTTGGGTGAGGAGTGGAGCACTGCTTTGATGGTGGTTTTCTGGACCTGCCATCAAAACATATACTACTGCATCTCAAGCAATTAGAATATCATGAAAAAGTTCATTTTTTTCATAATTTAATTCAAAAAGTTAAACTTTCATATATTCCATATTCATTACACTTAAAGGGAAATATTTCAAGCCTTTTTTATATTAATTTAGATCAGTTTGTCTTATAGCTCATGAAAATGAGAAATCCAGTATCTTAAATGATTTGAATATTTCTGAAAATCAATCAAAAAAGAATTTACAATCCAGTCAAATTTCTGAAAAGTATGTTCACTTACACACTTACACACTTGGTTGGGGCTCCTTCACCATGAATTACTATACCAGTGTGGTGTGGCATGGGGGCTATCAGCCTATGACACTGCTGAGTTGTTATCAAAGTCCAGGTGTCCTTCAGCTCATCTGGTTCTTTTTTTTTGGGGGGGGGGTCTCATCTTCTTGACAATACCCCATATATTCTCTCAGGGTTTCAGGTCAGGCGAATTGGCTTTAACAGTCAAGCACAGTAATATCATGGCCAGCAAACCATTTGGTAGTAGTTTTGGCACTGTGGACAGTTGCTATGTCCTGTTAGAAAAGGAAATTGGCATCTCCATAAAGCTTGTCAGCAGATGGAAGCATGAAGTGCTCTAAAATCTTCTGGTAGATGGCTGCATTGACTCTGGACTTGATAAAACACAGTGGACCAACACCAGCAGATGACATGGCACCCCAAATCATCACAGACTGTGGAAATTTCACACTGGGCTTCAAACACCTTGGATTCTGTACCTCTATACTCTTCCTCCAGATTCTAGGACCTTGAATTCCAAATGAAATGCAAAATTTACTTTCATCTGAAAAGAGGACTTTGGACCACTGAGCCAGTTCAGTTCTTTCTCTCCTTAACCCAGGTAAGTGCTTCTGACGTTGTCTCTGGTTCAGTAGTGGCTTGCTATTAGGAATGCGACAGTTGTAGCCTCTTTCCTGAAAATGTCTATTTGTAGTGGCTCTTGATGCACTGACATTAGCCTCAGTCCACTCCTTGTGAAGCTCACCCAAGTTCTTGAATCGAGTTTTCTTGAAAATCCTCTCAATGCTGCAGTCATCCCTGTTGCTTGTGCACTTTTTCCAATCAGCCTTTTCAGCAATGACCTTCTGTTGTTTACCTTCCTTATGGAGGGTGTCAATGATCATCTTCTGGACAACTGTCAAGTCAGCAATCTTCCCCATGAGTGTGATTGTGTTTACTGAATTAGACCGAGAGATACACAGTATTCATACTGTTTTACTCATACTCAAAATTAAATCGTCTAATATTTTGAGATTTTTTTTTTGTTTGCACTATAGGCCTTAATCATCAAAATCAAAATAGAAAAATGCTTGGAACAATTTAGTTTACATGTAATGAGTCTAAAATGTATTACATTTTTACTTTCTTAAATAATTGATGGAAAATATTGAACTTTTTAATGATATTCTAATTGTTTGAGATGCACTAGTATATGGGTTACAGGCTGCACCTAGGTCAAACTGTAGGAAATGATTTGGATTTGTGTGGAATGTGTCTACATGGACTTATAACCATTACAAATTATTTGCATTCTGCCACTCTGCGCGCGCACACACACACACACACACACACACACACACACACACACACACACACAGAGCGCTCATGGGTCACACTGTAGGAAATGATTATATGGTCTTCCATAAAAGCTTATTGCCTTAAATCCTTTTAACACCACAACGGTTTCATTTTATTTGTTTATGGATGTGGGGTAAAGTGTGTCCATATCTGTCACCCCCACTAATACGTAATAGAACAGATTCTACACCACACATCACTCATATTCTGAAGATAAACCTGTCCTTAGTTTTAACTTTTGAAATACAGAACCACCTCATAAATAAACCACCCCATGCTCTGACACAGGGGCTCATATGACTTGACCTCAACATTAAAGGTATTAATAAAAGACTTCATATAATTGTAAATGTTGATACAGTGAGATATTCTGTAAGGACATGCTAATTTAGTGTTAGCACTTTGCGGTTTCTCTGTAAGGTGATGAGCTATCATTTAACTATGACGGTGTGTTAGAGCCATTGTAGGAGAAAAAATTACAGAGCTTGGGGAGGGGTGATATTCAGAAAAAAATGCTCAGAATTTCTGGAAATAAAGTAACAAATTCCTGAGAAAAAACTCGGATGTTCTCTCAGATTTCAAGTCATAAATTTGGGAGAAAAAAGTCACATTTTTATTTTTTTGTCAAGGAACCAGATAACTTCATTTTGCAACACATCATCAAACCACAAATGCACTGGCTGAGGCAAAATTGATAGGAAATGCAGTCTTTCCTCTTCAATTGCACAATATAAAATAATAAAACACTAAGATATTTTCAAATGCATTTCCCAGAATGCACAGCAGCTGTGATTGTTGTGAGATAAATGTACAAACTGCACAGCTTTGTTTATCAGTGTCCTTTTTTGTCTTAGCTGTTTATAAATGTATAATTATTGTGCAAGAGCAGGTTCCCGTTTGTTTCAGTATATGAATTCTTCTCATCTGCCCAAATCTTTGTTACTTTGAAAAGACTGAGCTGAGAGTTATAGGAAATGCAGTCAATATGCTTTCAGGAAAATAACAAAAAAAAAACAAAAACGAAAACAAGTGTTGCCAGGCAAAACAAACCTCTCCTGGTAGCACTTATGATCAATATGAAGGATGATATCACGAAAAAAGATGTACCCTATGGGTACATGTGGCTACCAAGGACGCGCTATCCTAATGGGCTTCATGGGCAGCTGCCCAGGGCCTCAGCCACTAGGGGGCCTCGGAGGTAGCGAGATCGGAAAATATGAAACGATATTTTCAGCAGTTTTGATCATATTGATAACATTTTTGATGCATTTCGCCACCCGTAAGGAAGCCCACCTTGTCCCGTCGCATAAATCACTCGTCATTGTCAATATGATCACTGTCCACCATGTCTTCACACGCTACGCCAGCTTGAGTTCAATGATTTAATTAATGACTTTGCTTTCCAGAAAAGTAGGAAAGTGCCCTTGTAAGCTGACCCATGGCTGTCAAACTGAATGCGCAAAGCTGTGTGCCACCGCTGTTTGGGACATTACGTGTGTGAAAGGATGAAATGTTTCACATAGCCTAACATTTTGAGATTTATTTCTGAGAAGCAAGATATTTTTCTTTCTTTGTTATCACTCTTTGTTTTCACAAGTTAAAGGGATAGTTCGGGATTTTTGACATAAATCTGTATGGCATCCCCATCAATAGTGTCATGCAAACACACTGACCTTACCCCTGACAGCATCCTGTGAGTCCAGTTCTTGTTCAGTTTTGGTCCAGATGAAAGTAGTCCGGCAAGTTTGTTGGGGTCACGAAAGTAAAACGTTTTTCGTCTCAAAACAGTATGTGTTCAAAAGAGTGATATATTTGCATCACAAAACCGTTGCCAAATAAAAAGTCAGACCTCGAAATTGCTTGGCACTATTTTCTCTCCCTTCTTATCACTGCGCGCTGCCGGCTTCATCCAGCTGTGGCTCCAGCTTCAAGGATAAGCTGGAGCCGCATAAGCAGGAGTCCCGGCGGGTGGTTTGTATTCGATTCGTTTATATCCCGACCTTGTCAGCTGTCACATTTATGTTCATGGACCCGGTAAGCTGGTAAATAATATTTATTTTTTTCTTTACCAAATTCTGACAGAAAACGAGAGCGCCCGAAAGGGAAAACCGAGCCGCCTCACGGCTGTAATGCAAATTGCTTTCCTCCTCAGTATACAAGTGCGCTTCCATGGCAGGGAAAAAGAAACTACCACTGCTGCCTATGTAGTGCCCTATTTATACAAATAGGAGTCATTCAGGATTCAGCCATGTTCATGGCTGAATCCTGAATGACTCCTATTTGTATAAATAGGGCACTACATAGGCAGCAGTGGTAGTTTCTTTTTCCCTGCCATGGAAGCGCACTTGTATACTGAGGAGGAAAGCAATTTGCATTACAGCCGTGAGGCGGCTCGGTTTTCCCTTTCGGGCGCTCTCGTTTTCTGTCAGAATTTGGTAAAGAAAAAAATAAATATTATTTACCAGCTTACCGGGTCCATGAACATAAATGTGACAGCTGACAAGGTCGGGATATAAACGAATCGAATACAAACCACCCGCCGGGACTCCTGCTTATGCGGCTCCAGCTTATCCTTGAAGCTGGAGCCACAGCTGGATGAAGCCGGCAGTGCGCAGTGATAAGAAGGGAGAGAAAATAGTGCCAAGCAATTTCGAGGTCTGAAACATGGCTGAATCCTGAATGACTCCTATTTGTATAAATAGGGCACTACATAGGCAGCAGTGGTAGTTTCTTTTTCCCTGCCATGGAAGCGCACTTGTATACTGAGGAGGAAAGCAATTTGCATTACAGCCGTGAGGCGGCTCGGTTTTCCCTTTCGGGCGCTCTCGTTTTCTGTCAGAATTTGGTAAAGAAAAAAATAAATATTATTTACCAGCTTACCGGGTCCATGAACATAAATGTGACAGCTGACAAGGTCGGGATATAAACGAATCGAATACAAACCACCCGCCGGGACTCCTACTTATGCGGCTCCAGCTTATCCTTGAAGCTGAAGCCACAGCTGGATGAAGCCGGCAGCGCGCAGTGATAAGAAGGGAGAGAAAATAGTGCCAAGCGATTTCGAGGTCTGACTTTTTATTTGGCAACGGTTTTGTGATGCAAATATATCACTCTTTTGAACACATACTGTTTTGAGACGAAAAACGTTTTACTTTCGTGACCCCAACAAACTTGCCGGACTACTTTCGTCTGGACCAAAACTGGACAAGAACTGGACTCACAGGATGCTGTCAGGGGTAAGGTCAGTGTGTTTGCACGACACTATTGATGGGGATGCCATACAGATTCATGTCAAAAATCCCGAACTATCCCTTTAAAAGTCGCCTGGATTCCAAAATGAAAACGAACAGTTATATACCAAATGAATGTTCTTGTTCTGAATACTAAAGAAACTGTTGTAGGCCTAGGTTATGTTCTTGACATGTTGTTCATTGACTCACTCATTCAAAGGCTTCTTGAGGCTAAACTTTAGTTAACCAGGCTTGTTAACCGTGATGTCTGATGGATTTTTTCACCATGCAATTGTCTATTTCATCATTGCTTTTTCTCGATTAAATAGGTGTTGATGGATATAAAGTTTTATCGTTCAATATTATTTCTAATTGTGCCACTGTCATTATTTAAGTTTCTGTGTCTAGTTAGACAGGCACGTCTGAGGGGGTGAATTTGCTGAGCGCAGTTGACAACAGGCGGGGGTGGGGCCTCGGGGTGTGTCTGCCCAGGGCCTCGGCAAGGGTTAACGCGGCCCTGGTGGCTACTGCTTATAAATAAAATTGTTTTCTAATATCATGTCCATACAGTAAATATAGCATATGTATTTACTCTGAGGCAGTAGCCACAAAAATGAAACAATCCAAAAATGAACAATTAAAATCACAGAAGTAAAATATACGAAGTGTCTGTACTTTATAATATTCTACACTTACCTCTTACAGTTTTTGAAACTGAAACCTCTGAACCGAGGCTGACATACACACGCTGTTGCCATGACCAAAACTCTTATTTCCCGGAAATGGCCTGGCACTAGAGCTCAGTGGAATGCACTTTCCCTCTGTAATAAGCATAAACATGTCTGAAAGCGATTTCTTTAGTCTAGTCCATTTATTTTGAATGGTGAACCGAATTGTATACACTCACCAGCCATTTTAATCAGAACATGTGTATGTGCAGTGTGCGATTGTTGCACTCTGTCATTCTTACAGCATGATGACATAGTGGCTAGTGCCTCTATATGAGGCAGTAGCCACAACAAAAATGATTTTGACCTTTTTGGTGACCTTGACTGGACAACCCTCAAAATGTTGGAGGTTCTATTTGAAACCAATGCCCATCTATCCTGAAAGTTTCATGAAGATTGATCCAGATGTTTTCCTGTAATATTGTTAACAAAAGCAAAACAAAACAAAGAAACCCAACTGAAAAGAATACCTTGCCCTGTTTACTCTGTAGCAGGCAAGGTAACAAAAAACCCCCCAACTTTTTCTGATTTTTTTTTTGAGAGTTTGTGACCTTTTCCCCTGAAATTTATGCCTTTAGAATCTCAGAGGAGATCTGATTTTTTTTTCTTATGAATTTACAACTTTTACTTTTGGAAATTGAGTTTTTCTGATTAGCAAGCTAACTCTACTAGCTACTGTACATACACTGTAGAATGTCCCTGAGGATGGGTGTTTGGTTAAACCATTTGACCAAGCTGTCTGTCTGTGGGTGATAAACACTGATGTGGATGGGCTTAACCCCTAATAATTTGCAGAGTTCATGACATGTGCTTGACATGAATGTAGTGCCATGGTCAGTCAGGATTTATTTGGGAATCCAGACTCAGGAGATAATTTTAAACAGTGCCTCTGCCACATTGCATGTGGAAATGTTATGAAGTGAGATTGCTTTCGGGTACTGCGTTGCATAGTCCACTAAATAAAGTGATACCCTCTTGCAGACCAATCTAACGGCCCAATGATATCCATATCAATTCTTTCAAAGGGGGTCTTGATCAGGGGAAAAGGGCACAATGGCACTTTTGGAGTGGCTGCTGGTTTCACCAGCTGACATTCATGGCATACCACACACCACCTACGGCCATCCCCGCAAATCCCTGGCCAATAAATCCAGACCATTATTTGGGCTAGTGCCTTATCCTGACCCAGGTGTCTGGCCATAGGGTTAAAATGAGCCACATGGAATACAATTTCCCTACGGTTCTTTGGAATTAATAATTGGGTTACTTTCTCATGGGTTTGAGTGTCCTGCATCACTTGGTATAACCTATCTTTAATGATTGCGAAGTATGGGTGAGTGAGTATTACATTTGACTGGAGAGTCTGACCACTGACTACTCTCACTTGGTCAAAAGCATGATGCAGAGACTCATCTCTCATTTGTTCTAAAGAGAAATCCTTGAGGGAATGCCCGAGAGAGAGGAGGAGTGGGCCACTCCCCACTCTCCGTTTCTCTCTGATATGGTGCTGACGTGGGTTATCCAGACAAAGCTACACTGGGATTCCCCATGACATGTTCCCGCAGGACCTGCCCACTACTACATGCTCCATTAGAAACTTAAACCCCAGCCAATCTGTCCCCAGAATCAGTGGGTGGGTGAGGTGTGGGCTAACTGCCACCTTTACACTATGGTTTGTTGCCTGTAAATAGATGTGAACGGACACCAGCAGTAATTCATAAACATCCCTGTGCACACATAATACCTTCACCAATCATCCTCTCCCCAATGCCTCACCTTGAACCAGGCTTTGCTGGATGGATGTCTGATTTCAGCCTGATTCCACCAATGTGTGATATGTATACCCGTGAATACTCACCAGTATGCGATATGCTTTGGCTCAATTGAGGGTGGTCTCTGGTGTGTCAGGGATCCAGATCACAGCCACCACCGCCATCACGTAGCACTGGTCCTGGAAATGCCCAGGCTCCCCACACCACTAGTATACTGACCCAGGCTTCACCTCTGCACTGATGATTTGGGGATCAATCACCTGAGGGGGAGAAGACACAGATGCATAAGGGGAGGGAGGGAGGGGACACCACAGGCTTGGTGAGCAAGGGGTTTGGCGTCCATTTTCATGGTGCATGGACTGGGCAGGGATGGGAAGAGTGGGCAGTGAGAGAAGGAGGGAGGAAAGATGGAGAGAAAAGAGGCAGGATGTCACTGGAACTGCCACCAGATGGTCCTCCGCCAACTCGATTGCCTAATCCAGTAATGCCGGGCAGTGGCACTGGACTTACTCCACTGTCCTTTCTGGCAGCTGTGTGATGAACTGCTCTAGCACCATCACATCGATGATCCCCTCTGTGTCATGGTCTTCTGCTGTCAGCCACCACCAGCAGGCATCCTGGAGCTGTTGGCCAAAAGCAAATGGCTGGCCGACCTCCTCCAGAGTCAGTGTGCGGAAGTACTGATGGTGTTGTTCCAGGGTGTGGCCGACATGCTGCAGGATGGCTCGCTTCAGGTCGGCATAGTTGAGCCAGCTGTCAATGGGGAGCTTTTGGGTGGCGAGCTGGGCCTCTCCAGTCAGGAGCAGCAGTACAAGAGCCGTTCGCTGCTTGACCGGCCACCCCCACACCTCCGCAGCTTGCTCAAAAAGTGCGATGAAGGCCTTCGGGTCGTCATGAGGCCCCATCTTCGTGAGGGTGACATGGGGGAGGTCCACAGACACAGCGGCTGAGGGCTCCACCAACATGAGCAGGTGTCAGAATGCTGCAGGCTTGGCAGGAAGATTGACAGGCAAGGCCTTGAAGCACTACTCCTATTCCTTGCACAGAGTGATAAGGGTTTTATTGGGCAGCGGCAAGGGCATAGATTAGGTCCTTCAAGGGGTAGGACTCCATGGGCGGTTCCCTTCAGTGTTCCCGGGTTTCAGCACCAGTGTAGCATGTCCCTGAGGGTGGGAGGAACACTAAGTGCAGAGAGGCAGGTAGTGATGCTGAATACAGTCTTTTTTACTTTTAGAACGGCTTTTCAGCTTAAAGTTGCGTTTACTTTGCACATGCGTGTGTACACACACATGCATGCATGCATGCACACACACACACACACACACACACACACGTGCGCGCGTGCGTGCATGCATGCGCTCTGGTTGGCAGATGCTTACCTCTCCGCTTTCCCCCTTCTTATCAATGGTCTGCCATCACTGTGAAACACACACACACACACACACACACACACACACACACACACACACACACACCATCAATTAGCAACAGGTGTAATCGCTTTGCCACTCACCATCCCTGGCCTCACCCTCCATTCACAAATGGCCCTTTTCCACTACCCTTTTTCAGCTCACTTCAGCTCACTTCAGCCCGACACGGCTCGCGTTTCGACTACCAAAAACCAGCACGACTCAGCTCGCTTCAGCCCTGCTTAGCCCCTAAAACTCGCACCGTTTTGGAGTGGGGCTGAAGCGAGCCAAAGCGAGCCGACTGAGGCTGGGGGCGTGAGGAGACACTCCCCTGTGCACTGATTGGTGAGGAGGAGTGTCCTCACATGCCCACACACGCCCCGCGAGCGCGCTGGGATCTGTAAACACCGCAAACCCGGAAGGAGAGGAATTACGAATTACGAGAATTTCTGAAGCCTTATGCGCCACCTCGCCTCATCTATACGCTCTTGCCAGTATCTGTTGGCGTTGTCGGTGACAACAAGCCACAGCACCAAGACCAGCAACACTAACGACTCCATGTCCTCCATGTTTATTGTTTACTATTCGGGTTGTGAGACTACCGCTTAAAAGATCACTGATGTCACTGTTTGTGCTGCTTAACGACATCACCTGACGTCCACCCACTTTCGCTAACTCCACCCAGTGTGTCCACCCACTTCCAGCCAGCACGGTTCAGCGCGGTTGTAGTCGAAATGCAACTCCAACAGCCCCGCTCAGCCCGACTCAGCACGGCACGGCTCAGCCCGACTCAGCCGCGTTTGTAGTGGAAAAGCGGCAAAACTGACACTTGACCATGCCCCCACTGACTCATACACATACTGGAGGCATGAGTCCATATTCCTGTATATCTATATATCTTCTTCTAACTAGTTAAACATAAATAACTATAAAAACACAAAACAAGTTACACACTAATCAGTGAGAAAATTGTTTGATGTACATGTTCCATGCTGGGCCTTGTATTAGTTATTAACAGATTAGCAATGCAAGCTAACTTCATTGACTGCAAAGACTCTCCAGAATCATCACTAATCACTGCTACTATGCTCCTGCTATGTTTCTTTGTAATGTCTCAATTCACATTTAATAAGAGGTCATACATAACAGGACAAGATGAAACAACAGTTATACATTTTTATTCTATTTTACTGAGTTAAGCAGTACATAGGAAGTAACTGCAGGTAAGTTGTGAGAAAGGGAATGAGAAAATGTTGTATCAAGCACGCTGTACGATTAGGACAAGGAATCATTTGGCTCAATCACGCTGCTGTATCACATCATGCTTAATCTGCATAAAATTGAGATTAACTTTCAACTCACGTGTTGCTTGTTGCTCATGAGGCTTTGTTGCATGTCACTGTTGCTGAAATCTCAGCTCTGTGTTGTTATGAAAGTCAGTGGTTGCCTGTCACTTTGTCACTTGCTATTGTGAAGGGTAATAGTAATTATTTATAGTTGTTATTTACTAGCATTGGACAATTTCTGATCTCAACTTTAACAGATATACATAACTCATAATTCACATCACTGTAATTTATCTGCTTCAAAATATACTTTGGCAGTTTGTATTGGGACAGCTATTAGCTATTACTATTCAGCTGTAGTCTCAGCATTATTATGATACTAGCTATTGTGAGAGGTTGTGAATAAAGCCATTTGCCAGTGTTTTTCAACATTGTTTTTGTTCCTTTGTGAAAAATCAATGTGTGATTTGAGATAGATGTCTTGCAGCTTTTCTTAAACTTGTACTTTTGTATTTAAGTAAACTTAAAGAATTTATACATTTCTTCTTTTAACTTGTATGAATATTTTCAACTTTTACCAGACTATTTATTTCTGATGAGGTGAGTGACAAAATGATGACTTCATCACTTATTCTCATTGCTCTGTTTTATATGATCACATATTCTGAACTTTAACAACAGCCAAGCAGAGGAATGTTCACAGTATTTAGGTGAATATGTATGTGGCGTGACTGCATTAAAACAATAAGAATAGAGACATTGAATGACTGGCAGCTCATTAGACTTTCCATCCTTCTCCACATTAGTGTAGTAATGTCCTTTGGGGAAGCGTTTTCAAACCTGTCCATTACAACATGTGTGTAAAAATAAAAGCTCTTCCTGTTGTGGAGAGTGAGGATGCACGGTGCAGTGTGCGAGTTTCCTGTGATTTCCCCTGTGGGTCAAATTTTACTCCATTCAACTGCCTAAGTGCAGCCCACTAGCTCACTGTATCTTCAAAAGAAAACGCTGACAGGCCATCTCTCGCCCCTTCTCTCTCCCTCTCTGGGTGGTTTAAATGGCTCTAATGATGCTGATTGCTGTGATTAGTTCTGTCTCCCATGGGTCTCTTTTCCGACCTGGACCTCCAGAGGAAGTCACACTAGCCACTGGCGATTCAACTTCCCGTTCATCCGGTTTGCCCTCACTCACACACACAGCTGCTGCATGCTGGAAAACATACTTCCTAATTCCCCCATCCGCTCATGCACGCTACTGACAGAGTGACAAATGAGTCAGGAGCAAATCCTGAATCATGATTCATCAATCTTAAGCCATGACTCTGTACTCTCCTCTTGCAATTCTTTTTGCAATATTTCTATTTTGCATGTGAAAATTTATGAAAATGTATGCTGAATCAAGTCCAAATTGTAAAAGTAAAGCTGAATGAAGAGTAAATCTTAGGAGCACTGTGTGTGGTGCTTTATTTATTTATTACCAAATAGCTGATTGAGTGTATTGAGTGGCCAATGCCTGTGTGTGTGTGTGTGTGTGTGTGTGTGTGTGTGTGTGTGTGTATATATATATATATATATATGTGTGTGTGTGTGTGTGTGTGTGTGTGTGTGTGTCTAGATCTAAAATAGAGGCACATCTCTGATATTTTTATTAATGAGAATTAGAGAAGTGTCTTGTGACTGTGAATACATTTACAGCATGTCTATAAATAATCTTATCATTATCAGACTTTGGAAATTACTCAAATGTTCATGTAAAAACAATACTATAAAAGGAATAAAACAAGCAGAGCATGCTGTTATGGGAAAATAATCAACCATTGGATAGTATAATATGGCTTGGTTATTATTATTATTTTATTATTTTCACCCTGAAGTTCTTTCTTTTTTTTTTTAAACAGCAAGTCCTGAAGTAGTGCTTTATTCCTGCAAAGCAGCTCTAGAGGCTCAGTTGTGTATTTTGAAAAAAAAGAAAGAGAGAAAAAAAGATTATTGACTGAGTCATATGGTCATATAGCTCCACTATCAGATTATATAAGTGCATATCAATATATTTGATTTATTGAAAAAAATATGAATTTTGCAATTATCAGATTATTTCCCATTTGTTATGATCAATTTCTCATCAACACTGAAAATTTACTTACTTTAAATAAGTATATAATTTCCATTAAAATAAAATATATAATATCAACAGTTATTTTCAAAGTAAGTAAACTGAAAGACTGAAATGTAAATGTAACCGAAATGTAAACTGAAAGACTGAAATGTTAAAAAAAGTAAAATTTCGTAATTGTTTCAATCTATATGTAACTTATGTTGAGATATAATTGTTTTGTGGATAATCATAATACAGTACATTTATAGAGATATATATCCTCTGCATTAATAAATCATAAACTTCAGGGGAAAAAATAATAACTTCAGGCTTTTTACACTGACTATATTTACACTGAGGAATATGTCTATTATGTGAATTATGAACATAGGTATGAAATAAATTTTTTCCAGGGGAAAGAATTAATCAATTGCACTTTTCTAGAATGTACATATACTATACTAACTGCACTTGAAAAGCAATCATTTGGGAACTGCAGTGCTTTCAAATACAGAGTGTTGCACCAATAACCTAGGGCATCACTGGAGGTGAGCTTCCCTTGTCACTCTCTCTCCAAGATATCTACACCAGGTGATGCATAAGGAGGGCTAATGTATCACCTGGTACTGTAGCCACCTGAGCCATGGTCTCTTTTCACTACTACCTTCAGGTAGACAGTGCTCCAGCATCAGAGCACACAAACAGACTCAGGGACATTTTTTTTCCTGCCAGTGAAAGAAAAGAGAGAGAGAGAGAGAGAGAGAGAGAGAGAGAGAGGCCCTCTGAATGGCCGCACACAGCTCAACAGAAAGCCACAGTCAGTCACAGGACGGAAATGACTGCAGCTCAGAGGAATGTTAGATTTAATTGATTTGAGGATCACATGACGATAAAGACCAAGACAGGCCCAAGATGAAGGTCTTGCCAAGAGCGATCAATGACCCTGCACAGGTCAAAGGTCTCCAGTCTACTCCAGTCTTTCAGACACACACACACACACACACACACACACTGGGCCATGGGGTCAGATGAGAGATTCCAGCGTGTGTTTGGAAAGACACATATGTCAGGCTAACATTTACGTCTGCTAATGAGGACACAAGAGCAGGGCTTGTATGAGTGGGTCAGTTTATTCTTCTGATTTTTTTTGTCCTTAATATATTAATGTTATTATTATCATCAGGGTTCAGGAATTCACTACTAACAAGTGTTGTTATTCAACCAGTTATGAAATATTTTTATGTTCTTCCTGTAATATTAATTATTTACAAAAAACAGAAGCAATGATAATACAGAGAGGAGAGAACTAATACTGCATTCAACATACCTCGAAAGTGGGGATTACTCCATTTTCAACCTCTGTGCTTTCAAGTGACAAAATGGAAAAAAAAACCCCACTATATAGCCACAAATGGCAATTAACTGCCCTCACACCTCCAGTGCCATCACAGATTAATGCAAAATGACAAAATAATTTGTTTTTTTAGGAAGCATGTGAAATGCCTCCTGACATTAGTGAATTAACAACACTAACATATTCTAACTACATAAACCATCATGGTGGCCCTTGTCTGGAATGGGATTCAACTCCCTGCTGTGCCCTTGCTTATAAAAGTAGCTCAATTATTCGCAAATATATAAGGAACTAACACACCCCTCTTATGTGTGGCATCACTACGTTAATTACATCAATTCACATATCAACAATTTAGATTCTTACCATGCTTACATCATACTGACTAAATTCTGAATGCATAAATTATCTAGTTTTGCATGTATGGTTACTTTAGATGTCTGTGGTAAAGGTCATGAGTTTTTAAACATTAAAAGTATCAGTTTTTGTGTATGGAAGACAGGGGTATATAGGCAGAACAGTTTTGGTCTGTAAGTCAGAATGTTTAATATCTAAATATTTTGTGCAGTTTATTTCATGAGATGGTTTGTGATGCATTACTATCCCACTTGTGAATAATATTGTTGATTTCATATATCAAGCATAGCAAAGTTCTGGCAGGCCATGAAGTCAAGCTCTGCCTGGTGTGGTAGGTTTTTTTTTTTTTTTTTTTTGGGGGGGGGGGGGGGGGGTGCCGCGGCTCTCCCTGCTTTAGCCTTTCCATGTAGGCTCATGGAAGGGCCGGGAGGCATGCTCTCCCTGTCCCAAGGCTTTCCATTATGCACATGGAAGGGCAGGGAGGTCCCAGAACAGAGCCACTCACCAAAAAAAAAACTTGTGCAAATATGCATGTAAATAATGTTCCTTGATAAAATAGTTCTGACAGAAATCAAGCATAGTGTAGTTCTGGCAGGCCATAAAGTCAAGCTCAGCCCTCAATCTTAGCTAGATCAGCTGACTGCAGCTGATCTTAAGCCAGCCCACATCATCTGTTAGCTCAGCTGATTCCCTTCTATGCATTCTATTGGCAAATCTCTCATAGAGCACTTTATGTAAGCTGCTTTAACCTACCTACCTTTGCTGCTTCCTCTACAAGCCATTTTGTAAGTGAGCACCATTTCCATTCACCAGGGCTCTTGTTTGGCAAATGGAAACCCTCTGCTCCCAGGATTAATGAATGGTCTGCACCCAGGCTCCTGGAAATCATGTTAATATATAGCATCACAGCTCCAGTCTTAGCTTTCCTTAAGGAACTGTTTGCATTGTTGCAGGAGCATCCATACTAAGCCCCCAGCTGCAGATATTTTCAGCTCCTCTGCTCCTAGGGAAGCTGCAAAATCAAAAACACTGCTTGCACCTTCGCGCAGTCCCAGCTCTGGTCGCTCCACTGCCTGAGAGTGCGAGTCTCAGCCCCAGCAGCCGCACCAGTGGACCCAAATAACTCCTTGTCAACCTTGTCCAGCATCCAGCATCACTTGCCACCATGAACTCCAGAATCCAAGCCCTGGAGTCCAGTTGGCTCCCTCTACAAATTTGTGTTTCCCAGTTACAGTGGGTTTTTTACATCCTCCATGCTCCGAAATTAGCCACGTTGCAGAACAATGACATCACCAGCAAACTACTCAATTTGATAACTTGTGCTAACCCTATAAGATAGCTCCATGTAAATATTTGGGGGGAGGAAGAGAAAAAAAGCCTAATTATTGATTTATCTGCTCTTCGTACTGATGAAACTCAAAGTATCAATGAACAGTTGATAACTTCAACAAACAAACCTCATGTTAAAAGTATTATGATTTCCCTGGTTACACAGTTATCCTTGTGACTATATAGGACACCATTATAGAAGCAAATGATTTATAATCATGCTATCTGTTATCACCCAAATGAGGTTGGGTTCCCTTTTGAGTCTGGTTCCTTTCAAGGTTTCTTCCTCATGTCGTCTGAGGGAGTTTTCCCCTGCCACTGTCACCACAGCCTTGCTCATCAGGGATAAATTAGGGATAAAATTAGCTCACATTCAAATTTTTTAATTTTCTGTGGGGCTGCTTGCGACAATGTCTGTTGTTAAAAAACACCACATGAATAAACTGACTTGACAATAGAATTTCTAGGCATCACCTTAGACAGCAACTGGATGCAAGCTTCACTGCCTTTTGAAAATCAAATCATTTCAGAGAGGTCATGAGAAATGCAGGAGGCAATACCAATTTCAAAAGGGAATGGTTTCTGTGTTTGGGCATCTTAATTACCCAATGCACATTATTCCTCAGGGATGCTCCTTTGTATCCAGGCTTTGACCTCTCTAAATCTGTAGAGAACTCCTTGATAGGGTGAGCTTGGATACAGGCTGCAGATCAGAACACTGGTTCTGGTCTCCTTCTGCTAGGTAAATGGAACAATCTCATTTTTGTATAATGCAAACCTGGAATCTCCATTAGCAATTAAGTTGTTCACAGATGCAGCCCCTTCCATTGGTGTGTGTGTGTGTGTGTGTGTGGGGGGGGGGGGGGGGGTCAATAAACAGTGGTTTGCTGTGCATGGCCAAAAGCTGACACTTCTTCCACTGCTCTAATAAAATCTACCCAAATGTATAGCTTGTCTTCTGTGGGATAAACACTGGTCAGAAGCAAATCCTGTTTTGTGACAATGCTGTAAACATCATTAATAAGGGCACTCCTCAGTTCTGTCACTAATAAATTCGTGATGTGCCTCACATGGTCCTCTGTGTTGGATAATTTCATTGTTTGAATAGCCCATATTCATGGCTTGGACAACCATGGCTGATTCTTGTCCCACTTTGAATTTCAGAATTTTCCCAACTGTGCCTGGAGACAGCACCATCCAGTCTGACCTGCCCCATTCATTCAAACTGCACTAGATTAAACATTAATGTTATGGCATAGTTGCTCAGGCTCTCTGTATAAACTTACTAGCTATATTACCCCAACAGCAATCTGTGAAGCTTCAACTCGCCTCACCGCATTTCATATTGGTTTAACTTGCTTCCTACTTAATAGTTCAGTGAGCTCCTCCTGCTGGTTCTTCCATGAAATCATGGAAGGCCAGGGAGGTCTGCCTGGTGTGGTAGTTTTTTTTTTTTTGGGGGGGGGGTTGCCGCGGCTCTCCCTGTTTTAGCCTTTCCATGTAGGCTCATGGAAGGGCCAGGAGGCATGCTCTCCCTGTCCCAAGGCTTTCCACATATGCACATGGAAGGGCAGGGAAGTCCCAGAACAGAGCCACTTGCCAAATAAAACTTGTGCAAATATGCATGTAAATAATGTTCATTGATAAAATGGTTCTGACAGAAATCAAGCATAGTGTAGTTCTGGCAGGCCCCAAAGTCAAGCTCAGCCCTCAATCTCAGCTAGATCAGCTGACTGCAGCTGATCTCAAGCCAGCCCACATCATCTGTCAGCTCAGCTGATTCCCTTCTACACATTCTATTGGCAAATCTCTCATAGAGTATCTTATTTAAGCTGCTTTAACCTGCCTACCTTTGCTGCTTCCTCTACAAGCCATTTTACAACCCACCTCCTCCCCAACTCTTCCCCTTTCATGCTGTCTGACTTTAATCAATGCCATTTCTGTATTATTGCTGCAGGCTCACATCCCAGTCCAGGCCACCTTCTTCCATTACTCCATGGTCCAGTTCTGATGCTCACATGCCTATTATAGGCACATTCCTTGGTGGACAGGAATCAGCACCCTGACCAGTCTGCAGTCTGCAGTTCCTCAGCCCAAAGAAAGCAAGCTAGGATGCACTGTGCATTCTAACACCTATCATAGCCAGCATTAGCTTTTTCAGTAGCCATATAGGTGCTCTTCTGTAGTTCACCAATTGTCCTTCCTCATACCACTTTCTGAGATGATGATAGTCACTGCATACCAGAAACACCCCCATGACCTACAATTTTAGAGATGTGTTGACCCAATCATCGAACCATTGCATTTGGCCCTTGTCAGAAGGTAAGGAGGTCCCTTAATCCATGCCATTTCCATTGCTGCTGCCCTCCCTGATTTAGCTGTTCCATGCAGGCACATGGAAGGGCAGGGAAGTGTGCTTTCACTGCCTCAAGGCTTTCCACATAGACACATGGAAGGGCAGGGAGCTCCCATATTCTGACCTTAATCAATGTCATCTCTGTTGTTATTGATGCCTATTCTGTTCTATACCCTGGGGGGGGGGGGGGGGTTGCTGTGGCTCTCCTTGCTTTAGCCATTCCATGAAGGCACATGGAAGGGCAGTGAGTTGTGCTTTCCCTGCCCCAAGGCTTTCCATAGATGCATGTGGAAGGGCAGGGAGGTCCCAGAACAGAGCCACCCCCTAAATACAACTTGTTAAAATATTGCATGTAAATAATGTTCCTTACCAAAGTGGTTCTGACAGAAATAAACTTTCATAGATGCAATTCATATGAGTTGTACTGTCACCTGAATAGTGGAAATGTATAGGTCAAGACATATCTTTCATCAGCCTTCATCCCTGACAATCACAAAATTAACAGCACAATTTACCAAGGTAACAAAATATGTCTGCTTCTCTGAAACCTCTTACCTACAAACCATCTTTTCTTCTTTGCCTCCTTGGCTAGCCACTGTTAGCCAGTCCCACAGCTTGGCTCCATTAGCAAGCTCCTTGGCTAGGCTCTGTAACCAAGCCCCATTAGTGAGTGTAACCAGCCTGGCAGCTAGCGCCCATAGTTATAGCCCTGACTTATTCTGAGGAACAACATCCAGAACAACCCCCAAGCTACTCACTTATTGATTGCTTGAAATCCTGTCAGTCATCAAAATAATGAAATGGCTTGAAAAATCTCCTGAAAGGTACCCAAATTCATCCTGTCCCCATGGCTACATTGTTCAACATATCAAAAATCCATTCACAATACAAAATCAAGAGATACATGATTTCATGTACACCAAGTCTGATAAGAATCCACTGAACCGTCTAGAAGGAGTATAGATGAGATGGGTGAATAAGCTATTCTTTCTGTTGCCAAATGGTGGCCCTATACCAGGGTATCACTGTGGGCATGTGGATATCATCATAACCATCATAACCAATAACCTGTGAAGTTTGAGCCATATTATCAAGCAATGCATTGAGAATTTATGAGCTCTTATTGTTTGTCTGGCGAGACATATAAATTCGTCATGTCACCATTTGAATGCCTTACAAGATATCAAAGGTTCGTTCACAATTTAACATCAGCAACATCTTGACATCATTATACCAAATCTTCCCTGAATCCAATAAACCACTTAGGAGACCCCAGATTTCAAAATGTAATAAGTGTCAAAACACAAAAAAATCCAAAATAACTCACTACCTGTTGAGTACGATTAAAGCAACATACTAGTGCATCTCAAAATATTGGAAGATCATGAAAATTTTCTTTTTTCATAATTAAATTTAAAAAGTAAACTTTCATATATTCTATATTCATTACACATAAAGTGTAATATTTCAAGGCTTTTTTTGGTTTAATGTTGATGATGAAAGCTCATGAAAATCAGAAATCCAGTATCTCAAAATATTAAATGATTTCATTTCGAGTTTGAGTAATACAGAATAAATAGCATGTATCTCTTGGTCTAGTACAGTACACACAACCACAATCATGGGGAAGACTGCTGACTTGACAGTTGTCAAGAAGACAATCATCAACACCCTCCACAAGGAGGATAAGCCACAAAAGGTCATTACTGAAAAGGCTGGCTGGAAAACGTGCAGAAGCAACACGGATGACCACAGCCTTGAGAGGATTGTCAAGAAAAGTTGATTCAAGAACTTGGGAGAGCATCACAAGAGTGGACTGGTGTAAACTCCTTCACAAGGAGGCTGGTGTCAATACAGTGGTGCTTGAAAGTTTGTGAACCCTTTAGAATTTTCTATATTTCTGCATAAATATGACCTAAAACATCATCAGATTTTCACATAAGTCCTAAAAGTAGATAAAGAGAAAACAGTTAAACAAATGAGACTAAATTATTAGACTTGGTTATTTTTTTATTGAGGAAAATGATCCAATGTTACATATCTGTGAGTGGCAAAAGTATGTGAACCTTTGCTTTCAGTATCTGGTGTGACCTCCTTGTGCAGCAATAACTGCAACTAAACGTTTCCGGTAACTGTTGATCAGTCCTGCACACCAGCTTGGAGGAATTTTAGCCCATTCCTCTGTACAGAACAGCTTCAACTCTGAGATGCTGGTGGGTTTCTTCACATGAACTGCTTGCTTCAGGTCCTTCCACAACATTTCGATTGGATTAAGGTCAGGACTTTGACTTGGCCATTCCAAAACATTAACTTTATTCTTCTTTAACCATTCTTTGGTAGAACGACTTGTGTGCTTAGGGTCGCTGTCTTGCTGCACGACCCACCTTCTCTTGAGATTCAGTTCATGGACAGATATTCTGACATTTTCCTTTAGAATTTGCTGGTATAATTCAGAATTCATTGCTCCATCAATGATGGCAAGCCGTCCTGGCCCAGATGCAGCAAAACAGGCCCAAACCATGATACTACCACCACCATGTTTCACAGATGGGATAAGGTTCTTATGCTGGAATGCAGTGTTTTCCTTTCTCCAAACATAACACTTCTCATTTAAACCAAAAAGTTCTATTTTGGTCTCATCCATCCACAAAACATTTTTCCAATAGCCTTCTAGCTTGTCCACGTGACCTTTAGCAAACTGTAGATGAGCAGCAATGTTCTTTTTGGAGAGCAATTGCTTTCTCCTTGCAACCCTGCCATGCACACCATTGTTGTTCAGTGTTCTCCTGATGGTGGACTCATGAACATTAACATTAGCCAATGTGAGAGAGGCCTTCAGTTACTTAGAAGTTACCCTGGGGTTCTTTGTTACCTCGCCGACTATTACATGCCTTGCTCTTGGAGTGATCTTTGTTGGTGGACCACTCCTGGGGAGGGTAACAATGGTCTTGAATTTCCTCCATTTGTACACAATCTGTCTGACTGTGGATTGGTGGAGTCCAGACTCTTTAGAGATGGGTTTGTAACCTTTTCCAGTCTGATGAGCATCAACAACACTTTTTCTGAGGTCCTCAGAAATCTCCTTTGTTCGTGCCATGATACACTTCCATAAACATGTGTTGTGAAGATCAGACTTTGATAGATCCCTGTTCTTTAAATAAAACAGGGTGTCCATTCACACCTGATTGTCATCCCATTGATTGAAAACACCTGACTCTAATTTCACCTTCAAATTAACTGCTAATCCTAGAGGTTCACATACTTTTGCCACTCACAGATATGTAATATTGGATCATTTTCCTCAATAAATAAATGATCAAGTATAATATTTTTGTCTCATTTGTTTAACTAGGTTCTCTTTATCTACTTTTAGGACTTGTGTGAAAATCTGATGATGTTTTAGGTCCTATTTCACACACACATCACATTATCTCTAGCCGCTTTATCCTTCTACAGGGTCGCAGGCAAGCTGGAGCCTATCCCAGCTGACTACGGGCGAAAGGCGGGGTACACCCTGGACAAGTCGCCAGGTCATCACAGGGCTGACACATAGACACAGACAACCATTCACACTCACATTCACACCTACGGTCAATTTAGAGTCACCAGTTAACCTAACCTGCATGTCTTTGGACTGTGGGGGAAACCGGAGCACCCGGAGGAAACCCACGCGGACACGGGGAGAACATGCAAACTCCACACAGAAAGGCCCTCGCCGGCCCCGGGGCTCGAACCCAGGACCTTCTTGCTGTGAGGCGACAGCGCTAACCACTACACCACCGTGCCGCCCTAGGTCCTATTTATGCAGAAATATAGAAAATTCTAAAGGGTTCACAAACTTTCAAGCACCACTGTACATCAGGAGCCACCACACACAGACATCTTCAGGAAAAGGGCTACAACTGTTGCATTCCTAATATCAGGTCACTCCTGAACCTGAGACAATGTCAGAAGTGTCTTACCTGGGCTAAGGAGAAAAAGAACTGGACTTGTGCACCTTTTCATTTTTTATTGTACTTTCACTTTCGCTTTCCTTTTTCTGCATTTTAACTTTTTTTTTCAGAAGAACGCCAAGACCGGAAGCTTTCTTTTTTTCTCCTCCTGCATAAAGACCACAAGCAGAGGCCATCCACATCGGATCTGCTTTAATATCAACAGATCCTCAATTAAGGTATGTGAATCCTTTCATCATGGCATACCTTCAGCTTGTTCAATGTGCTGAGTGCAGGATGTTTAGTCATTCTTCCTCTGTCACTCATGATAGCTTTATTTGTGATAAGTGCAGATTAGTTAGCTCTCTGACTGAGAAGATTGCAGCTTTAGAGGTGCATATTCAGACTCAAGAGAGGGCTAGTGAGAATGAGAACAGTGTAGTTTCTGCAGGGGAAAGTCTGGATGCCCTATGTGGAGTTAGTAATCCCCCAACTCTGGCATTAGAGGCCTCACAGCAGGGTGAATGGGTGACAACTCGGTGGCATAAGCATAGAGCCAAAGCTACCCCTGAGGCTCGCTCACGGGAGCATCACTCCTCTCTGCTTCACGTGTCGAACAGGTTTGCTCTCCTTAGTGATGCACCCGCTGAGAAACCTGAAAGAGCTCTGGTTATAGGGGATGCTATCATATAGCACGTGAAATTAGCTCAGCCTTTAGGGGCACCAGCAGCTTTAGTCAGGTGTATACCGGGAGCCAGGGCACTGGACATAGCAGGTAATCTCAGGGTCTTAGGCAAGCACAGGTTCTCAAAGACAGTTATCCATGTAGGAGCTAATGACATATGCTTTTGTCAGTCTGAGGTCACCAAGAGTAACTTTGTAGAGGTGTTTAAATTAGCAAAGGCAATGTCTGATGCTGTAGTATGCTCTGGCCCCATCCCAATGCGGTGTGGCAATATAGCTTACAGCAAGTTATGGTCGCTGAACTGCTGGTTGTCCAGGTGGTGCTCTGAAAACAGTGTGGGCTTTATAGCTAATTGGACTAATTTTGAGGGCACTGCTGGTCTATTAGGGCAGGATGGTATCCATCCCACTCGGGAAGGTGCTGCTCTCATTTCTTGCAATATAGCTCATTGTCTTAGAACAGGTCGAGTTAACTTCTGACAATCCAGAGCCAAGGCCAGGGAGCAGACAAACAGGCTAAACCAACTGTCTGCTCGTGGCACAGAGTCATCACTCAGGGTCCACTACATCAAGACTGTGTCTGTTCCCCAAGCTAAACAAAAAAGTAGAAATACTCAGAGAGTTTGTTTCAGTCACCTAATCAATATAAAATTAGATCATACTGACTGTCCAGCCACTGCCAGCACCTTTGATCTAAAGGTAGGGCTATTAAATATTAGATCTCTTACATCTAAAGTGCTAATTGTTAATGAACTTATTACTGATCAGGAATTTAATGTACTATGTTTAACAATGAATATATAGCATTAAATGAAGTTAGTCCTGCAGGATACAGTTATATACACCAGCCTCATCTAACTGGCAGAGAAGGAGGTGTTGCGGTTATTTATAAAGATTATCTAGGTATAATGGGGCGGCACGGTGGTGTAGTGGTTAGCGCTGTCACCTCACAGCAAGAAGGTCCGGGTTCGAGCCCTGTGGCCGGCGAGGGCCTTTCTGTGTGGAGTTTGCATGTTCTCCCCGTGTCCGCGTGGGTTTCCTCCGGGTGCTCTGGTTTCCCCCACAGTCCAAAGACATGCAGGTTAGGTTAACTGGTAACTCTAAATTGACCGTAGGTGTGAATGTGAGTGTGAATGGTTGTCTGTGTCTATGTGTCAGCCCTGTGATGACTTGGCGACTTGTCCAGGGTGTACCCCGCCTTTCGCCCGTAGTCAGCTGGGATAGGCTCCAGCTTGCCTGCGACCCTGTAGAACAGGATAAAGCGGCTAGAGATAATGAGATGAGATGAGATCTAGGTATAACACAAAAACCTGGTTATAAATTTAATACATTTGAAGTTCTTCATACTAATATAATGTCTGTAGCCTCGAAAAATAACTATACCCAGTTAATTCTGTTACTTATTATTTACAGGCCCCCAGGGCCATATTCAGAGTTTCTTTCTGAATTTGCAGATTTTATCTCAGACCTGGTTATTTCCTTAGACAAAGCTTATTTGTCAGAGATTTTAATATTCACTTTGATAATCTAGAAGACCCTTTGAAAAGTGTTTGTGTCCATTTTAGACTCAGCAGGAATTAATCAGAGTGTCATAGGACCGACCCATAAAGGTGGTCACACTCTCGATCTAATACTAACATTCAGGTTAAACATAGAAAATACAATCACACTTCCACAGTCTGAAGGTATCGCAGATCATTATCTCATCTCATTCAAAATATGTCTGAGTAATAATATATGCACCTCACCATGCTACTCTATTAAACGTACGTACATTCATGTCAACTACTACACAGAGGTTTATAAATGATCTCCCAGAGTTATCAACTTTGATTGAGTCACTGTCAGCCCCTGCAGAACTTGAACAGGCAACTGAATGCTTAGAGTCAATGTTGACCTCAATCCCTGTCAGCTGTCCAATTATCGGCCAATATCAAACCTCTCCTTTATTTCCAAGATCCTAGAAAAAATCTGTGGCACAGCAGTTATGCTTATATTTACAGAGGAATAACATCCGTGAAATGTATCAGTCAGGATTTAGACCTCATCATAGCGCAGATACAGCACTGGTGAAAGTAGTAAATGACCTGCTATTGGCGTCTGATCAGAGCTGTGTCTCGCTGCTTGTGTTGCTTGACCTTAGTTCAGCATTTGATACCATTGATCATTCCATTCTTTTGGATAGACTAGAAAATGTTGTGGGAGTTAAGGGAACGGCTCTCTCCTGGCTCAGGTCTTATTTAACTGATTGCTATCAGTATGTTGATGTAAATGGTGATTTTTCTAGACATACTGAAGTAAAATTTGGTGTTCCACAAGATTCTGTCTTAGGCCCACTGCTTTTTTCTTTATATATGTTACCTTTGGGTGATATTATTCGTACGCATGGTATTAGTTTCCACTGTTATGCTGATGACACACAGTTTTATGTTTCTGCAAAACCAGATGAGAGACACCAGCTTAATAGAATTGAGGAATGTGTAAAGGACCTTAGACACTGGATGCTTATTAACTTCCTTCTGCTTAACTCTGACAAGACAGAAATACTTGTACTAGGACCACATGCAGCTAGAAGGAGGTTTTCTGATTACACAATAACTCTGGATGGCCTTTCTGTTTCTTCATGTGCAGCAGTAAAAGACCTTGGGGTGATTATTGACCCCAGTCTTTCATTTGAAACTCACATCGATAAAATTACCTGGATAGCTTTCTTTCATCTCAGAAATATTGCTAAGATAAGAAATTTAATGTCACTACACGATGCAGAAAAAAACTAGTTCATGCTTTGATTACCTCCAGGTTGGATTATTGTAATGCCTTACTGTCTGGATGTTCCAATAAGTGCATAAACAAGCTCCAGTTTGTTCAAAATGCAGCAGCAAGAGTCCTTACTAGAACTAGAAAATATGACCACATCACCCCTGTCATATCCAAACTCCCAATCAAATTTCATATTGTTTATAAAATACTACTTATGGCAGCAGGGGCATGGCCGAATGTCAGTCTGTGAATGGAGGGCAGAGTCAGGGAAGGTGAGTGGTCGTATCGCTACACTTGCTGTCAATTAAGACAAGTCAAGTCAAGTCAACTTTATTGTCAAATATGCTATACATGCTCGACATACAGCACAGATGAAATTTCAGTCCTCTCTGACCCACGGTGCAAACAGGCAATGCAATAAATAAAAATAGAATAATTGAAAAAGAAAACAAACAAACAATATAAACAGTATAATCACTCTAGATAAGAACTAGACATAGACTAAACACTCAAACAGACAATATAAACAGTATAAACACTAGATAGACATAGACTAAACACTCATACATACATACACACACACACACACACACACACACGTAAATTGGTGCAAATAAACAAACAGTCAAGGGCACTTGAGGTATAGCAGGTAAACATGAAATAAGCATTATAAACAAACTAGCAGCTGTTAAGGTGAGGTAGTGTGGAATAGTGCAAATGAAAGAGGTAAAGCGAGATGTGCGGTCCCTGAGTTCAGTGTGTTAATGAACGTTGAGATGTATGTATGTGTGTGTGTGTGTGTGTGTGTGTGTGTGTGTGTGTTTGGGGGGGGGACTGTGAGGATGACATGTCAGATGCTGAAGGGGGGGCAGGGGGGTGTGCGAGCAGAATCTGTGGCAGGGGACAGAGGGGGGAGGAGGGGCAGAACAGGGAGGGAGTTGAGCCTCCTGACCGCCTGGTGAAAGAACTGTTCTTGGGCCTGCTGGTTTTGGCCCGGAGACTCCACAGTCTCCTCCCCGACGGCAGCAGACTGAAGAGGTTGTGAGATGGGTGGGTGGGTGGGGTCACCTGCAATTCTGATGGCTTTGCGGGTGAGGCAGGAGTTATAAATATCCATTAGAGAAGGGAGAGAGACACCAATGATCCTCTCAGCTGCTCTCACGATGCGCTGCAGAGTCTTGCAGCAGGACACGGCGCAGGTGCCATACCACACAGTGACGTAGCTGGTCAGGATGTTCTTGATCGTGCCTCTGTAGAAAGTGTGCATGATGGGGGCCGGGGCTCTTGCTCTCCTCAGTTTGCGGAGGAAGTACAGACGCTGTTGGGCTTTTTTGGCCAGTGATGCGGTGTTGTTGCTCCAGGACAGGTCTTCAGAGATGTGCACACCCAGAAACTTGGTGCTGCTCACCCTCTCCACTGCAGCACCGTTGATAGATAGTGGAGCATGCTGGGTGTGCTCTCTCCTGAAGTCCACAACAAGCTCCTTCGTCTTCTCCACGTTCAGACGGAGATTGTTGTCCTTGCACCACATGGCCAAGCGGCTCACCTCACTCCTGTAGATTGTCTCATCGCCATTGTTGATGAGACCCACCACAGTCATGTCATCCGCAAGCTTAATGAAGAGATTAGAGTTGGATGTTGGTGTGCAGTCGTGGGTCAGCAGAGTGAAGAGGAGGGGGCTTAGCACACATCCTTGGGTGTGCTAAGCCCAATGTGATGGTGCTGGAGGAGTTGCTGCCGACCCGTACAGCCTGTGGTCTCCCTGTCAGGAAGTCCAGCAGCCAGTTGCACAGGGAGGTGTTGAGTCTCAGCTGGTCCAGTTTATGAATGAGCTGCTGAGGAATGATTGTGTTGAATGCTGAGCTAAAGTCTATGAACAGCATTCTGACATACGAGTCTTTTGTCTCCAGGTGGGTGAGGGCTGAGTGGAGGGCAGTGGAGATGGCGTCATCGGTTGAACTGATATGCAAACTGGAAAGGGTCCAGGGTGGGGGGGGAGGGCAGACTTGATATGCCGCATGACTAGCCACTCGAAGCACTTCATGAGGATGGGAGTGAGTGCGACAGGGTGGTAGTCACACTGTAAAAAATTTTACAGGCGGGTGTTGATTGAACATAGATTTTACATATCATTTGACTCAGAAATGTAATTTTCACTTACAACCAACTAAACCAGGTCAGCCTAATACACTTTCTCTCATTGTGATATCATGTTGAGCTATCAAGAATTTTAACATCCAAATATCAAAGATATCCTTGTTGATAGAACTAGCTGCAACCTGTTGCAACGCTGCATGTTGGTATCCTTGTTGGTAGAACCAATGACGCATATATACACGTGCTGTATCACTGTAAAAAAAAAAGTGACCATCTCAACTTAAATTTTCTAGGCAACATGATGCAAGAGAATTTTGTGTTGAGATGGTCAACACCAAAAGGTAAGTTGGCTGAACTCAAATTTAAACTCAGAAATCCTTGTTAGGTCAACAGCAATTGAGACAGGTTGAGTAAACTAGAATTTTCTAGGCAACATGATGCAAGAGAATTTTGAGTTGAGATGGTCAACAACAAATAGTACGTTGGTTGAACTCAAATTTCAACTCAGAAATCCTTGTTGACTTAAGAAGGATTTTCGTGTTTAAATTTGAGTTCAACCAACTTACCTTTTGTTGTTGATCATCTCAACACAAAATTCTCTTGCATCATGTTGCCTAGAAAATTTAAGTTGAGATGGTCACTTTTTTTTTTTTTTACAGTGTAGAACTTTTTTTCCAATAGGCCTTGGGTACTAAAGTTCTACAGGATTTCCATTAAGTTTTCTATAGGATTCCTTTAGAACTTGTTCTATAGGAATTCTATAGAATATTTTTAGCAGGGACAACATACAAAGATAGTCAACAGTTGTGAGCTTAACACTTTGTGGCAACAGTTTGGAGAAGAACCACATATGGCTGTGATGGTCAGGTGTCCACATACTTTTGGTCATATTGTGTACATATAATCTGGTTGAACTAGACAGATAATAATAATAATAATAATAATAATATGATTACCCGAGGCGGCACGGTGGTGTAGTGGTTAGTGCTGTCGCCTCACAGCAAGAAGGTCCGGGTTCAAGCCCCGTGGACGGCGAGGGCCTTTCTGTATGGAGTTTGCATGTTCTGTCCGTGTGGGTTTCCTCCAGGTGCTCCGGTTTCCCCCACAGTCCAAAGACATGCAGGTTAGGTTAACTGGTGACTCTAAGTTGACCGTAGGTGTGAATGTGAGTGTGAATGGTTGTCTGTGTCTATGTGCACTGTAAAAAAAAAAAGTGACCATCTCAACTTAAATTTTCTAGGCAACATGATGCAAGAGAATTTTGTGTTGAGATGGTCAACAACAAAAGGTAAGTTGGTTGAACTCAAATTTAAACACGAAAATCCTTCTTAAGTCAACAAGGATTTCTGAGTTGAAATTTGAGTTCAACCAATGTACTATTTGTTGTTGACCATCTCAACTCAAAATTCTCTTGCATCATGTTGCCTAGAAAATTCTAGTTTACTCAACCTGTCTCAATTGCTGTTGACCTAACAAGGATTTCTGAGTTTAAATTTGAGTTCAGCCAACTTACCTTTTGGTGTTGACCATCTCAACACAAAATTCTCTTGCATCATGTTGCCTAGAAAATTTAAGTTGAGATGGTCACTTTTTTTTTTACAGTGCATTGAAGCAGGAGGGAGATGGCTTCTTTGGGACCAGGATGATGGTGGTGGTTTTGAGGCACATGGGGACAACAGCCTGGCTCAACAAGATGTTGAAGATGTCTGTAAAGACATCTGTGAGCTCTTCAGCACAGTCTCTCAGGACACAACCAGGAATGTTATCAGGACCCGGGGCTTTTCGTGCATTTGTCATCCTGAGAGCTCTCCTCATGCTGTCTGGGGACAGCGTCAACACCTGGTCGCCAGGAGGTGGTGGGGTCTTCTGTGCTGTGGTACTGTTGTCTGCCTCAAAGCGAGCGAAGAAGTCATTCAACTGATTCAGCAGAGGCGTGGAGTTGTCACAGGTCTGCGGCGAGGGCTTGTAGTCTGTGATGGTCTGAATCCCCTGCCACAGGTTCCTGGTGTCTCTGCTGTCATTGAAATGGTCAGCAATGTACCTGGAATACTGTCTCTTGGCCACCCTGATGCCTCGTGACAGATTGGCCCTAGCTGTCCTCAGGACCACCTCGTCCCCAGCTCTGAAGGTGGTGTTCTGAGCCCACAGGAGCCTTCCCCTGTCAGCCATGGCTTCTGATTGGCCCGAATGGAGATGGTTCTGGTGACCGTAACATCGTCCATGCACTGCCGGTAGGCAGTGACAGTCTCAGTGTACTCCTGGAGATCTGTGATGTTGCTGTAGGTGGCTGCCTGTCTGAACATGCTCCAGTCAGTGGTGGAAAAACAGTCCTGGAGTGCCTCTGAGGACCCCTCTAGCCACACACATATCTGTTTTGTAGCTGGTTTGGTGACTTTAACCAGCGGCCTGTATGCTGGCATTAGCATAACAGTGGAGTGATCTGAGGCCCCAAGGTGGGGGAGGAGTAGGGCTTTGTAGGCATCTTTATGCATGGTGTAAACATTGTCCAGAGTATTGTTTCCACGTGTGGGAAAGTTGATATGTCCATAGAATTTTGGAAACACGCTCTTGGGGTTTGCATGATTGAAATCCCCAGCCAGGATGAGGAAAGCATCTGGGTGGGCTGTCTGCTGCTAACTGATGTGCTGATAGAGTTCATTCAGTGCTTCACTCCTGTTGTTATTGGAGCCAGGAGGGATGTATAATGCTACCACCAATATGGCTGTAAATTCCCTCAGCAGATAGAATGGCTGGCACTTAATAATTATAAACTCCACCAGTGGTGAGCAGTGTTTGCAGACCACAACAGCATCATGGCACCAGGCATCACTGATGTAAACACAGAGTCCTCCGCTGTGAGTCTTCCCCCCCTCAACTAGTGCTCTGTCTGACCGGTAGCATGTTAGCCGGGCTAGCTGAATGGCACAGTCCGGGACGCTGTCGTTAAACCATGTTTCCACAAACACAAGGACACAGCACTCACTCACAGACTTAAAAGATGAGCGGAGCAGGTGGACATAATCCAGCTTGTTGTCCAGTGAGCGTACATTGGCCAGAGTGATGGTAGGGATAGCCAGCCAGTGAGGGCTAGCCGCTAGCCTAGCCCAGATACCTCCGCGCTTGCCCCTCTTCTGCTTCCGCATGTTCCGCCTGTGGCGCTTCCTCTGCAGGCTGGATGCAGGAGTGGGGGTCGGTGGTTGAGCAGGCCTCCAGAGCAAACCGTAGCCACATAGCACTTCCGCGTCCACTGGATTTATATTTGTGAATATAGTTCTGCGGATGTCGAGCAGAAACTCACGGGAGTATGTGCACCTTGAGACTGATGGACGTGACAAAGACGAACAGATACACACTGTTTTAAAACACAAAAAACACGAAAACACCATTCTGTCGGGACAGAGAGGAGCTGCTGCATGTGTGCACATGTGTGCGCTCCACCATCTTGGAACTAAATATTAACATGTGTTTGTGTGTCTCCTCCAGTGACCGCGCCCAATAAAAGGAGAGTGAGAAAGGGAGTTCGGCGCAGAGGGCTTGATAGTAGCCTGTGTGTGTGTGCACGAGAGAGAGTTTAAGTTGTGTGCTGAAAAGCAACAATGAAGAAAATAATTACGATGCAAACAACCGCCTGCCATGCTTCTGTGCTCCACCCACATCAGGGTCTCTCTACACTACTGTTGACCTTTAAAGCACTGAATGGTCTCGCACCACAGTACCTGAGTGAACTTCTGGTCCTTTATGACCCTCCATGTCTACTTTGATCAAAAGGTGCAGGCTATCTGCTGGTACCTCATATAGTGAAGGCTACATCAGAGGGCATGGCCTTTTCTTACAAAGCCCCACAGCTATGGAACAGCCTTCCAAGTAGTGTTCAGGACTCAGACACAGCCTCAGCATTTAAGTCTAGGCTGAAAACATATCTGTTTAGTCAGGCCTTTTGTTAATTTTATGAGGTAAACGAGTAGATCTGGAGGGTCCTCAGACATAGAGTGTTTTGGTAAGCTGGGATGTATGGATGCTGTTAGTCCCCCACTCATTTGCTCACTTGAGTTTGTTGACGGTGTAGTGGCTGGCTGCTTTATGTCTCGGGGCGCCCTCATGCCTGTGTTACCTTCTGGCTCTCCCCTTTTAGTTATGCTGTCATAGTTAGTTTTGCCGGAGTCCCTGCTTACACTAAGTGCAAAATGTATACTGTTCTTACTCATCTGGTGACATTGCTCATACCTAACAACCTGTGTTTACTCTCCCCCCATCCCTCCGAGTTACATGTCAATGCTGAGATTGAGATGATGACCTCTTCTGCTCCTCTGACCTGCCTGATCCATCCTGATGCCCTACGTCTGGCTGGAGTCTCATCACATCGCTCCTGTGGAGGATGACCCCATATGGACAGTTGAAACTCACACTTGGAAGATGCTCTGGACACTTACAGTAATGCTTTTATGACTGAGGACTACAGTTGACTTGCTAACTTTAGGACTGCAGTTGTCATGAACAGTTTTGCACTCAAGTCTCCATCAATGAACAGTTTATAACTTCAGCAAAACAGGCTTCATGCTAAAACTGTTAAAAATGTTATAATCACGTTGTCTGTTTTCACCCAAATGAGGATGGGTTCTCTTTTGAGTCTGGTTCCTTTTGAGGTTTCTTCCTCATGTCGTCTGAGAGAGTTTTTCCTTGCCACTGTCGCCACAGGCTTGCTCATTAGGGATAGATTAGGGATAAAATTAGCTCATGTTTAAAGTCATTAAAATTCTGTAAAGCTGCTTTGCGACAATGTCTATTGTTAAAAGTGCTATAAAAATAAACTTGACTTGACTTTTCCAGCCAGCCTTTTCAACAATGACCTTCTGTGGCTTACCCTCCTTGTGGAGTGTGTCGATGATCGTCTTCTGGAAAATTGCCAAGTCAGGAGTCTTCCCCATGATTGTGGTTGTGTGTACTGAACTAGACTGAGAGATATATGCTATTTATGCTGGACAGTCAAACCTAGGGGCACGAACGTCCCTATTCATGAACAAATTGGGCTACGAACACCATTTGCAAACAGATTTTGCTTAGATTCGTGAACGATGCTTTGATGCACGAAAGCACAAACTGGCAGGGTTCTGCACCACGTGAGGCATGTGGCAGCATCAGTTGTACTCAAGGTGGAGCGCTGTGAACATTGTTCATCATTGCATTGTGTTGATACGATTTCTTTTTTGCTTTTTGCCTTAAATTAACCCTCATTATGGCTCCCAAGAAAGTGAAAAGTGTTAGTGATAGTGCTCCTCCTCCTCCTCCATCCACATGTGCCAGCAACTATCAACCACAAAGGTAAAGTGTACTGTACAATTATTATGTTTTATTTTAGTATTACTGTATTTTTCTATCATTAAGGTTATCTTTAATTCCTTTCTGTATTTTTTCCATACATAAACCCATAAAAAGTTACAAAAAAAACCCTATGTTTCTGGGGCCGGTGAATGGATTAATTGGATTTACATTAATTTCAATGGGAAAAATTAATTCGGTTCGCAAACTTTTCAGTTCGTGAACGGAGTCAAAGAACGAATTAAGTTCATAACCCGAGATACCACTGTATTACTCAAACTCAAAATGAAATACTCTAATATTTTGAGATAATAGATTTCTGATTTTCATGCTGCATAAGCCATAATCATCAAAATGAAAACAACAACAACAAAAATACCCTTGAAATATTTCACTTTACATTTATTGAATGTAGACTATACGAAAGTTTACCTTTTTGAATTAAATGACAAAAAAATTTAATTTTTCATGATATTCTAATATTTTGAGATGCCTGTATATTACAAATGTGTTTAATATAGGGAGACTGACATATGTACCAACTTTTTTGTGTGTATGTGAAACTATAAGCTGGGGACAAGAATCAATTACAAATGGTGGTGCTATAGAGTTACTGGGCCACACCCAGGGCCAAAGCTCTGTCCCTGAGTAACTGTCACAAGGACGGATGTGTGTGCCAAATTTCATGAGTTTTCACCCATGGGAACCTCCAATCCAATAGGGTCCTTGCACCTATGGTGCTCGGGCCCTAAAACATGGACGCCTGAATGTTTGTCTTTTGTTAGCAGCAAACTAGCAAACATTTTTTCTTAGTCAGACCTTTAGTTGACTGCAGAATGTCTAAGGCACTAGCAGGTGTTAATTAGTTGGTAGATGGTAATTACTAATTAACAATGAACACTGTTTCACAGTTTACTCCAGGTTCACTGGCTTCCTCCCATTGGTGGATGGATGGGATACTCTCTAAAAATTGGCCCAAATGTGAATAAATGTGTGAACATGTGTATCCTGCAATTAATTGTCTTCCATCCAGGATGTGCTCCCACGATAGGCTCTGGATCCACCATGACCCTGACCAGGATGCTGAAGATGAATAGATGAACATGTATGTCGACCTGAATGAGTAAATGTTAGCATACATGTGCTGCTAATTGTATGCATTATGTGGAATCATAAAAAAAAAATAAAACAAGGATTTTTGAAAACAGCTGAAATAATTATTTATCTCAGTTTTCAGTATATTACTGAATAATCAGAGCTGAGGATAATTGGAGCTAATAGATGAAAATAAATGTTAAATTGAGGTATTAAAATCAGAATGTCATGCTATCAAACATATTACATCCTGTTCACCTTTGATTTTAAAATTTTGTATGAATTTAAAATAAGCAAAAACATTTAAGGGAGGAGCCCTGTGATGACCTGGCAACTTGTCCAGGGTGTACCCTGCCTTTCGCCCGTAGTCAGCTGGGATAGGCTCCAGTTTGCCTGCGACCCTGTAGAAGGATAAAGCGGCTAGAGATAATGAGATGAGATGAGATTTAAGGGAGGTTCTTTTGAATTTCATATGCATGAAGGTGGGATCAGTATCCTGTTTGGGCCTGATGTTAACCTTTTATACAAACTGAGTCTTACCCATTAGCAATTACAAACTCACCTTTTTATAATATGGATCCATGGTTGTTGTTTTGTTTTATACATAATTAAACTTTATATCTGAATTTTTGATTCACGCCAGGCAACACAACCTGGATGCTCGCACATAGAGTGCTGTACTGTTTGTTTCTGTATAACATGCTGTGTGTGTGTGTGTGTGTGTGTGTGTGTGTGTGTGTTCCATAAGTAGCACGGGTCACTGCCGGTTCTCTGTATCAGTCATCGTCTGTGCCCCATGTGAGGGAGTGAGGAAGCTCATCCTGTCTGAACAGATGGAGCAGCTTCTCGTGTCTGGCAGGTTTACCTCCAGGTGAACTACTTGTTTTCTCTCCCTCACTCTCTCAGTTTCAGTTTTCCTTTTGTTGTATGCTTTTTCTAGAAAAAACAAACTGATTATTCATTAGCATTATTGCCTAAGCATTTGTAAGATGATTAATAATCAATATCAATGCCTTACTATGTCAGGTAGATGCTGGAGGTAGATGCAAATGCCATTTAAAAAGTTTTAATAAAACACAGTTCAGACAAATTACAAAAAAAAAAAAAAACTCGGCAAAGAGTCAGGTGATCAGCAAACAGGATATCACAGACAACAGACAAAATATGCGGGCCAAAGTAGCAAACTAAAAACTAGACCAGAAATGCAAATATGAGATCAAAGGCATTGTAGTGACTGGTATCTATGACACAGAGCATTATGGACCCTTTTCACGTGACGTCACGACAAACGCAGCCGCCATTTTGGACATGTACTACCAGTAGTTTACCACAGCCAGCATTGAGGAACGGCAGCAAAAAAAGTGTTTATTTTCAGCAAGACTTCCATCATGCCACTATATTGTTGTGCACCTGGATGTAGTAACCATCAACAAACAAGGCAAGGGTTATCATTTTATCGGATCCGACGGAGAAGATGGATAGCGGCCATTAAAAAAAATTAACAGATTGTCAGCCCTCGGCATACCAGCGCTTGTGTAGTGACCACTTTGTTGGAGGTAAGACGAATAAAATTAGCCAGAAAAGGCATTACATTGCTGTTAACATTCTGTGGCGGCGAGTGTGTAACCAAATAGGCTAAAATAACCCATTGTAACCTCTTTGTTCTTCTGTAGTAGCTATTAGCTAACGACATTAGCTAGCGTTGTGTTCCTTTGCTGTTGGTAGACTGTAGGACAGATCAGAGGCAGTGTCCTACAAACAGCGCTTAATTTGAGGGGGAGCAAGCCGGAGCGCGCTCCGGAACCTCGGGCGTTGGCTCCGGCAGCTATTTACACTGGATCCGGTGATCCGACACCTCTTTTGACTATGCAAAAAAAAAAAACAACAACCCAAATAATTAAATAAAAAAATGCAAGTTTATTTAGTGTTAATGTCTGATTTTGATATCTGCCTTGTTGGTGATTTCTCTCATGAAACGACATCCACAAAATATCTGCAGATGAACTTAATTTGCAGTGTTATTACAAAACATGCCCAGAAGCGCAGCGCAGCGCCCCGCCCCCTTTTTTTCCGCACCGGAGCCGCTCATCCTCTGCGCTCCGGGACCTCCCACTTTACAAATTAAAGCACTGCCTACAAATAAGTGTTCAAAACAATAGGAGCATGTATTTGTCTCTTAAATCCAGGCCGTTCCCTGTAATCTGTAACACTGGGTTGGAGAAAGTAATGGCAAATAGCGAGTGCACAAACCATAGAAGGGAAACTGTACACAGCGCCAGGGCAGTGTGATGGTATGTCTACTTTTAGATTGTGTTAGCTTATCAATGAACACACTCGTCACTCGACGAGTTTCATGTCTTTACGACGGATTCTTAAATGTGTGTTAGGTATTATTGTTGCAGTCTAAGCAGTCATTGTAGCAGCTAGATGAGCGAGAACCGAAAGGGTCTGTGCCATAAACCGTTATTTCTGTACGGCGTTGCTAATGTGTCGTTACTGTTGTTATTTCTCCCTCTGCTCGCCCTGTAAATGCCCTACGTCGCTGGATAGCGAAGGTGTTTTCTGCATCTCGCTCCTTTTTCTTGTATGTTCTCCGTTTGTCGCCTTCCTCGCATTCAAACCAATTCGAGCCGAAGTCCGCTACATGTCCAAAATGGTGGTCGCGTTTACGAAGGTCACGTGACTGAAAAGGGTCTATAGAGATCTTGCATGTGACGTCACAGCCGATCCAGATTGTAACAGACGCCATCTTGTTGGTCAAACGCCATATTTCCGCCTTCTACTTCTACTTCTGGTTCTACTTCTGCTTCTACTTCTACCTTTTCTTCTGGAAAACCCTATACAATTCTACTACAACGGCTGCGGCTACAAGCTCTCCCTACCTGTGCACATTTTTTATGTTTTTTGTGTGTATTTTTGCGTGTTGTTCGTCTGTACCGGACTTCAATATCCACTACAACCGTATGGACTTACTGGACATTGGTTTCCAGCAGAAAATGACGGTTTGTAGCGATTTCCATTGCATGCACAACATTCCAGATGAGATAGCGAGACCAGCGGGGTCTCCGTGGATTGTTATCGGGTCTGGCAGGTGAAGGAGGCGGCGTCGGGAGAGGAAGCAAAAGCGAGGCTGCAGGCAGAGCCGGCCTGTTGACTAAGCTCAGGAAACAGCCACTCAAATCTCCACTGCCAAGCCTCTATCTCTCCAATGCCAGATCCATGGTAAACAAGACGGACAATTTGGAATTACAGCTGGAATTACCTTATTCTATTCTATAATCGGCTGGTCAGTGCTATACTAGATACTACTGATATATCTAGTATCAGTACTAGTAATACTTAAGTGACTTACCCGTCCAATGAGGACTGTTATTTTCTTGTTTACAAGATGCCACATCTGAGGGCGGCTGACAAATCCTGAATTTCTGTAAAGATAACTGTCCAGAGATTAATAAGCACGCAGTGCTTCACCACTGAACAGCGAGGGAAAGTTAATGAGGTAATTATACACGTCTGGGTATTCCACCTCTGGCAGTTCAATATCCACTGACACGGTCGTGAAAACTACGTCCGGTAATCGATAAGGGTCACTAATCTGTAGGTAATTTATTTTAGACATATATCTAGTTATCTGTTCATTAGAAAAATGAGCCGTGTAGTCCGTCGGTTGAAATTTATCCATTTTGTACACGAGTGCAGCAGTATTCAGCAGTGTTTTTTACCAACAAGCAATGTTCCCTCTAATTTTTCATGTGCCTGAGCATATGTGCCAAGTCCCTGAGCACCTGCCTTATACCATTGTGAGCAACTTCAGACACACGCGGGCCAACTGTATAATAATCTTACCATACCGTATCTGTACAGTACCATACAGCAAACCCATTACCCATCACTTTTGTGTGTTGAGGCAAATATCACTCCAATAGCAATAATACCTTCCTATAAAGTGTCCCTGCATTTTTAACACTGCACATAATTTCCGTCTGCACAATTTCTTTGATTGAGTTCACGAATTCAAATGCATACGGGTCAGCCAAGATCAGATGGACCTTATAGGTTCCAAAATAACAAAAAACCCAAGGTTACCCAAATTGGTCAAAACTGTGATATTGTGGGCTTGAACATATTGGGGTCCCATACCTAAAATTTCATGTAGCATTATCTTTCCGTTTTGAAAATATACCTCATTTTATACATGCCCCATTCTGCTAGGTTGTTGACGTTACAGACACTACATTAAAATATATAACGGGATAGATCCACTTAAAACACCTCAAAAGCAAATGTTGATGGGGCAATGAACTGTTATGCCATAAAGTGCCCTGTCGAATGTTACAATTGAGTGTAGTTACATATATTTGCTGGGGCGGCACGGTGGTGTAGTGGTTAGCGCTGTCGCCTCACAGCAAGAAGGTCCTGGGTTCGAGCCCCGGGGCCGGCGAGGGCCTTTCTGTGTGGAGTTTGCATGTTCTCCCCGTGTCTGCGTGGGTTTCCTCCGGGTGCTCCGGTTTCCCCCACAGTCCAAAGACATGCAGGTTAGGTTAACTGGTGACTCTAAATTGACCGTAGGTGTGAATGGTTGTCTGTGTCTATGTGTCAGCCCTGTGATGACCTGGCGACTTGTCCAGGGTGTACCCCGCCTTTCGCCCGTAGTCAGCTGGGATAGGCTCCAGCTTGCCTGCGACCCTGTAGAAGGATAAAGCGGCTAGAGATAATGAGATGAGATGAGAGATGAGATATTTGCTGGGTCTTCTAGTTATGTGACACATTATCAGGGACCCCGATATTAGACAGAGAAACACAAAATTTCACAACACTTTATTAAAGCTCCAATTATTGGGCTCACAAAACATCATTTTATGCATAGTATCGGCTTGTTATACTAGTTCCTTAATTAATTGACAGTTGGTTGTCCTTTCCATCAAAGATTACATAGCTTATATACTTGTTGAACAATGTTACACATAACGTTACGGACACTACACAATGTGTCTTGGGTTATTCCCAAAGTCACAACATGGGACGTGTTTCAGAGAAATGTTTTTAGTACAATTAGTCATGACACACTGCATCTACTACACATTACACCTTAATGAATTATTAAAAAACAAGGGTGACTACTCGAACATTGCATCATGCAGCAGGGCGAAACCTACCGGGTAATACTAGTATATCAATATCAACACAGGATCAACACCACATGTTATACATACTTAAACACGCTTTTGGAAAATACTAGTAATTGTAATACCTCTCTAGAGAGGTCACTTATGTGAGCAGCCACCTCTTATGAAAGGCCACATTTGGCTGTCTCACGGATGCATTTGGACCTCTCATGAACAACCACCTCATTTATAAGGCCACTTTTGGCCGGCAATAGGGGAGGCCACTCAAACGAGGTTCAACTGTACATGAATAGCCGTCTCAAAAACAAAAGTGTTAAAAAGCACATTATGTAAAAAAATATGTTATTAACAAGCTAGGGCTGTATCTTAAATGGTCAAAATATGTCTTGGTAACATTTTGATTATAATAATTTAGTGTTCAAATAGTTGGCCTGTGGGGTCTTAATTCAATCAATTACAACTTTGAGAGAAGAATATGATTAATTTGCATCATTCTCACATGAAGGTTTCATTTAAATTTGTCAAGAAGTCTCAATTAACTGGCTTTACCAAAATATCAATTTGGCATTACGGACACTACACCCGTTACGGACACCACATATTGCAAATATATCTATTAATATAACAACTAAAGACGTATGAATATGTAACTAGAGCCCTACATGAGGCCAACAGGACCAATGCATGTCATAATCACCAAAAATGGTAAAAAATTCTGCAGCATTCTGTTACAGCAAGACCGTTACGGACACTACAGAAAACAACGGAAATGACACGCAAAATCTTTGGCATGTGAATTTTGCAAACATATGCCCCCAGCAACAAGGTTTTTGTATCAAATCATATCACATACTACATAAAATGTCTGTATTTAATTTAAAGTGTTTATTAAAATGCATTAAATAAGATTTCTCAGGCCATTTTCAACTTTGCAGTGACAAAGAAAACAAATTAGGTTCAGCACCCCCACTGACAAAACTATTGTGAAAGATTTCATTTTTATCAGAATTCCGTGATTCAGCTGTCAATTTGTTCCTCAAAAATCTGCTGATTTACTAAAACAGTTAGTGTTTGACAAATTATTGCCAAGTTTAAGCAGCAATGATGCATTCTGGGGTATTAAATCAAATGAACATGCATTACATGGTGAAAATGTGCAATATGAAGAGTTTGTCTGATAAAAAAAAAACTGAAACATGGATTCAGTGGTGGTAAATTATGATCTGGCTTTGAAACGTCATACATTGGCAATGATAGTCTACCATTACAACATATGAAATAGTTTAATAAACATAAATAGAAGGCTGTTACATAGTGTTACATGATCTCAAACAAGTAGGTACATCTGATTGTGGCTGACCCGATAATTTTTGCTTCGCCAGCTTTCTGGGATACTCACATACTTCGCCATGTGATCATGGATTTGTTGAGTTGCCAACATTGACGCATTCATTTTAATGGCGAGAAGAATGTTGTCGATAAGAATTTTGACTTGCTCATGGTCGGACTTCTTCTTCAGTGACTGTTCATTCCTCCTCTCTCGATCTTTCGTGCTCTCCTACAGTAGTGCACCAATTCCCATTCCCATCCGTAGCCTCCGTACAATCCCAACAGCATTCAAATGACTTTTCTGCTGAATGTGGCGCTTGAGATAGTCCAACTTCCATTCAGTCCATACTTTTCCCTCCGAAAACTCGCTTGTTACTTTGGCTTCGCAGCATGTCTTGCAGAGCAGCCCTTTCTCACTCGAAAACGAAAAAATGTCCCCAAGTTTTACATCCTGTCCGTCCATGCGCACATACTCCAACAGCCATTCCAATTTAAAAGCTTCACATTTCTTTTTTATTCTCGCTTGATGCGTGGACGTACCCGGTCGTTTCGCCATTGCTGCATTTACCTCAGCTTCACACTCCGAACTCAAACGGCAAGCACTAGCAACAGAATCATAACATGATGGCACGTAACAGTTCCGGTGGACGTGCCATACGTAAGCTACAATGTCACATAAACATTTTATTTTACTAATAGTAATAACACACAAAATAATGAAAAATATTTTTATTGTGTATTATTGTCTATAATTGTGTCTGGCCATCAGTTTTTTAATATTGACTCTAAAAAAAAATTAGAAGTGCCAGGAAAGCAGGTAAAACTAACAAGCTAATCCATTCAGAATTCTCTGCGCTGGCATAGGGTTGCTCTGCGCGGAGAGCGTGGGAGCACTGCGCGATTGCGCAGGTGCGCAGCTTAGAGGGAACATAGCCGACAAGATGGCGGCTGTGTACTTTCCAGTCACGTGACTACAAGATCTCTATACTTCACAAAGTGTGTGTGTGTGTGTGTGTGTGTGTGTGTGTGTGAGAGAGAGAGAGAGAGAGAGAGAGAGAGAGAGAGAGAGGAATCTTCTGAACCAAATAAGTCTTGGGACTTATGCAAGGAACTGCATACCTTCAAGAGCTTTTCTGTTTGCAGTCACACCAGGGGGAACTTCCTCCAAAAAATTCTAAGAACTATGGAAAAGTTCCTCTGGTCCAAAAGCACCTTCTCGGAACTGTCATTGTGTATAGATGTGTGTGATCAGAAGTTCGGTCATTGAGAATGCAACAATAAGCATGGTGTATGGGTGTTGTAGTCCATACAACACCCTGTAGTGATGCTGGCCTCTCTAGTGCTTCGGACCTGCCTGATCCACCCTGATGCCCTACTTCTGGCATCATATTGCTCCTATGGAGGAGGGCCCCATATGGACAGTGAAAAGACACACTTGGAAGATAACTTTAGAACTGCAGTTGTCATGAACAGTTTTCTACTCAAGTCTCAATCAATGAACAGTTGATAACTTCAACAAAATAGACTTCATGCTAAAACTATAATGAATTTCCTGGTTACACAAATGTACTTTGTGACTATATTGGACACTGTTACAGAAGCAAGTTATTTATACTCATGCTATCTGTTATCACCCAAATGAGGATGGGCTTCTCTCAAGGTTTCTTCCTCACATGTCCTTGCCACCATTACCTCAGGCTTACTCATTAGGAATAAACTTAGTTCATACATTTAAAGTCTTTATTTCTCTGTAAATCTGCTTTGCAACGACTGTTGTTTATTTTATTTTCACATGCCTTGTAAGCCAATTGGCCTGCCAGTTGCCAGCCTCTTTGCATCTATCTTGAGCACAGGCCTGTCACAGCTTCACCAGACAAACAACCATGCACACCTATGGGCAATTTGGACTAGCTAGTTAACCAAACTGCATGTCTTTGGGGGAAACCAGAGCACTCAGTGCTAACCACTGCACCACCGTGCCACCCTGTCTGTTTGTTGTTAAAAGTGCTGTACAAATAAACTGACTTGACTTTCTAATAAATCATAATTTGCAACTGCATCCACTTTTTCTGCATGACAGAATCAAATTCTTGGGGTAGCTTTTGACAAGCTACTTGCAATAGCTTTTACAGCAAAACACCCCCACAATGTGATGTTGCCACCCCATGCGGTTGGTATTCTTCAGATTAATCTGAAGAATACGGTTGGTATTCTTCAGATTAAAATCTTTACTCTTTTTCCTCTATACATAATGCTGATCATTACGGCCAAACAGTTAAATGTTCATTTCATCTGAGCAGATCACATTCTTCTAAAAGGCTGGTGATCACCTTCAGTCTAGCATTTTATGCCGGTCATGGAGTAGGAGAGTCTTCATTATGTGACAGCCTCTCAGGCCATGCCAACTCTCTTAAAGCCAAACAAAACCTATGCCTATCATCTATAGCACTGCTTATCTGCTTTCTCTATCAAATTACATATCAATCCTGAGATACCAATGATGCTGGCCTGTCCTGCTCTTCAGTCCTGCCTGATCCAGCCTGATGCCTTATGCCTGGCTGGAGTCTCATCACATTGCTCCTGTGGAGGACGGCCCCATATGGACTCCTATGGAATGATGCACTTGGAAGATGGCTCTGGACACTTATGGGCCTTTTCCACTACCCTTTTTCAGCTCACTTCAGCTCACTTCAGCTCACTTCAGCCCAACACGGCTTGTGTTTCGACTACCTCAGAGCAGCACGACTGAGCTCACTTCAGCCTTACTCAGCACCCAAAACTCGCACGGTTTTGGAGTGGGGCTGAAGTGAGCTCAACCGAGCCGAGTGGGGCTAGGGGCGTGAGGAGACACTCCCATGTGCACTGATTGGTGAGGAGGAGTGTCCTCACATGCCCACACACGCCCCGCGAGCACGCTGGGATCTGTAAAGACCGTAAACCTGGAAGAAGAAGAATTATGACAAAGAAGAAGATGATCAGAAAACTAGAAGATGACAACAAGCCACAGCACCAAGACCAGCAACACTAACGACTCCATGTCCTCCATGTTTATTGTTTACTATCCGGGTCATGAGACTACCGCTTAAAAGGTCACTGATGTCACTGTTTGCGCCACCTAACGACATCACATGACGTCCACCCACTTTCACTAACTCTGCCCAATGTGTCCACCCACTTCCAGCCAGCACGGTTCAGCGCGGTTGTAGTCGAAATGCAACCCCAACAGCCCCACTCAGCTCGACTCAGCCCAACTCAGCACCGCACGGCTCAGCCCAACTCAGCCGCGTTGGTAGTGGAAAAGCCCCATTACAGTTTTGCTATGATGGCTGAGGACTACACTTGACATGATTAGGACTGCAGTTTTCATGAACAGTTTTGCCCTCAAGTCTCCATCAATAAACAGTTGATAACTTCAACAAAATAGACTTCATGCTAAAACTATTATGAATTTCCTGGTTGCACAGTTGTACTTTGTGACCATGTAGGACATAGTTATAGAAGCAAGTTATTTATAATCATGCTATCTTTTATCACCCAAATGAGGATGGGTTCCCTTTTGAGTCTGGTCCTTCTCAAGGTTTCTTCCTCATATCGTCTGAGGGAGTTTTTCCTTGCCACTGTTGCCACAGGCTTGCTCATTGGGGATGAATAAATTTATTAGGGATAAAGTTAGTTCATATGTTTAAAGTCTTTATTTTTCTGTAAAGCTGCTTTGCGGCAATGTCTGTTGTTAAAAATGCTATACAAATAAACTGACTTAACTCACCCATTCATTCACTCACTCATTCACTCGCTGTCTCAATCATTGGCCAACTCACTCACTCACTCACTCACTCACTCACTCACTCACTCACTCACTCACTCACTCACTCACTCATTCATTCATTCCTCATGCACGTTTTCTCTCTCTTTTTTTACAACAACAACAACAAAAATATATAGATAATTAAACGTTATCTATAAACATTTAGAACTAATTCCAAGCTTGAAATAGTCCTGTTGTACATTGTATTATTGGCAGATAACTTTTTCTCATTTTCTGAAATTTTTAGAAATGTAATTTTAGAATGAAGCAAAAAATAATCTGCTAATAAGAATCATTATAAAAAATACTAAAAATATATAATAAAAATATTACACTGACCTGCCCATATTGAAGATACTTTCACTTACTGCTGTGTTGATTTTTTTTTGCAGTGTTTCTTTCATCTCTGCTTTAGCTTTACTCACATTCAGCAATCCTTTATCAGTGAGATAATCATAAGGTATAACTCATTATCCTGTCAGTTAGATCATGCTCCTCCTATCTCCTGTAAACCTGTTTATGTAAATAACATCTCTGCTCCCATTTCCACATGATCACTAACACTCTTGCCTCAGCTGTTGTTCTGCTGGACAGAGGCCTCTTCTTGATCCTATTGAGCTGTGACCTACTACTCTCTACACACTCTGGATTCTTAATATTTATATCCTAGCTGATCTTACTTCATTCTTTGACAGTCTTCCAGAATATAGTCCTTCTTTGCCATTTGTTTCACTGGCACAGTTTCTTTCTTCTCACTGAGAGACAATATTGTTCCTCTAACTCAAGGTGTCCCACAGAGACCTGTTCTTGGCCCTCTTCTATTCATAATTTACATGCTACTTCTTGGTCACATTATACCACATCACAGCTTCAATTTTCACTGCTATGCTGACATTACACAGATTTATATTAGTACTTGTTCAGGTCCAGCGATGCCTCCTGCTCATTAAGTGCCTGTGGGTGTGACATAAAACACTGAAGTTGCTCTGATCTTTTCAAACTTAATGATGATAAAGACAGAAATCCCGCTGTTTTTTTTCTGAAACTCTAGGAAAAATGCTCAGATGTGAGACCATTTCATATTTTACTCATTTTTACCTGACCTCTTACCTCAGTGTTCATGTTGGATCCAATTCTCATTCTCAAACCATAAATTAGCTGCCTGGTCAATACAAGATTTTTTTCATCCATCTCTGTCACTCTTTTCCTGACCATTACATCCCATGCCTTTTCTGTGTAGAGTTTGCGTGTTCTCCTCATGCCCGCATGGGTTTCCTCCGGGTGTTCTGGTTTCCTCCCACAGTCCAAAGACATGTGGATTAGGTCAACTGGTTACTCTAAATTGCCCATAGATGTGAATGTGAGCATGAATAGTTGTCTCTGTGTTAGCCCTGTGATAGATTGGCGATCTGCCCAGGGTGAACCCTGCCTCTCACCCAAAGTCAGCTGGGATTAGCTCCAGCTCCCTCATGAAAGAAAATGGATGGGTGGAAGGATGATTTCCCCTCCTAATATCTGGCTATGCTACTCTATACCTAAACCCCAATTCATGGTCTTGCACCTTTTAGTTATGGTCTGCTTTTTTTTTTTTAATTCACAGCATCATGTATTGTTTGTTTCCACATTATCCTATTATGTGTTATGCCTTAGTCTTAAATAATTTTGTAAGCAACTTTTATTTTGTAAATAAAGTATTTACTAGGGGTCCAAGCACAAGGAGCTCAGAAACCCAATGGTTTTTGTTGTTGTTGTTTTTGCTGTTGTTTCTTCCTCTTCTTCTTCTGCTTTGCAAAATATTACTTTTCTTCAATCATACAAATCACAGTGACTAAACTGTAGGTTGTACAGACATGACAACTGCAACTAGGATATTGGCAAGTTCTTGCAAAGAACTGTTAAAACCAGGAAAATACCCAGTGCGTAGTGGTTACATGCATTTTGGCACAGGTGAAAGTGGGCGTGTCTGGAGATCAAGTGTTTGGGAAAAGCTTATGGTGTTCCTGAGATCTGCAGCAGTTAATTCGCAATATATAGCAGTGTGTGTTAGTTTGTTGCTAAGGAGTGTGCTTTGTGTGTCCCACACTCAGCCCACACATCTTCTCACGTTCATAACAATAGGCAGTGTGTAAGTGAGGGCGTGTCTTTCTCTCTCTCTCTCTCTCTCTCTCTCTCTCACACACACACACGCACATGCACACACACACTATTGTGCTTAGATGTGTTTTGTTCTTCAGCATGTCACTCATCATAATGAGAGGTGAACAATAGAGTCAGTGAAAGTTTGTAATCTTTAACACTTTCATTTCACATACAAGAACCTCATGAGTTAAAGAAACAGCAGTAGCTGTCTACACACACACACACACACACACACACACACACACACACACACACACACACACACACACACATATCCCATAAAGATTGGAGTTATTGCCGGATGTGCCTGGAAAAGAAGCAGGAAGGTGTCAGTCTGTAGATATGAGCATTCTTAGATACCCCCCCCCCCCCCCCCCACACACACACACACGCACACGGATACACACCCATACAGTTAATTCTGTTTATGTCTGCCATCACTTCCTTTTCTCATCACTTTCACAACTGTTCTCTCTCTCTCTCTCTCTCTCTCTCTCTCTCCTCCACTTATCATTACATTTTCTTTTTTTTGGTCACTCTTTTCCCATTAATGATAACCATCTGATGCCAACAAGATTAAGCACGTTTACAGGAAGTGCTGAACTCTCTCTCTCTCTCTCTCTCTCTCTCTCTTTCTCTCTCTCTCTCTGTTTCCACCTCTCTTTTTCTAAAAAGGTGTTGAGATTACTGTCAGCACTGAAATGTTAAGAGAGGACACACACACACACACACACACACACACACACACACACACACACACACACACACTGCATACCCCCTCACACACTTTGACTAATTGAGCTGCTGCAACATATTAACCATCCCGCTCTTTGTGATCTGGCTGATGTTTAGTCCCATAATGACCCCCACAGATACAAACAAACAAAGAGTATGAGATTAAACAAAAAGATAGAGGAGAGAAGAAGGTTGCAAAGGGCAAGACCTCATCTCCCCAGTCCACGGGTTCAAATGGAGGTTTCACACTGTAACTGAGTGGATAAATTAACACTGCAGTAATTAAACATTATTTGAGAGTTTTTTCAGTGGCCTTCATTAGTGTTAAGCCAAACAGAGTCAACACACACACACACACACACACACACACACACACACACACACATACATATTCTAGCAGTGAGCTTATCTCTACTATTACCCTTATCACTCTGAGCAATATCTCTTCAACTCCAGCATCAAAAGAATGTTGAGCTTGACTAATGGCAGTTCTTTCGTAACCTTATCAGATCCGGTTAAAGACGGTTATTCCACACCGATGTCCGAAACCAAAAAGACACACAGATGTGAGGACCTGATGAAAGATCTTTCCATGTAAAGGATGGCTCTTCCTCTCATGAGCTGTCCTTGATTGGTGGTTGAATTTGTGTCTGATCTTGCTGTTGGATTCAGAAGAATGCACAATGTTCAGTAGCATGAAGCTCATTAAGACTCAGTGACATATTTCAATGAAAGGCTCAGCAATTCTGCCTGCATAAGAATAAAATACAAACAGGTTGTTGGATTACTTCCTTGTCCAATTGTTGTGTAGACATGTACACATATCTGCAAAATGCCTGAGATACATTTCAACATGGTAATGTGACAGAAATGTGACATCATGTGAATAATATGTGTTCACACATGAAAAAGCATTATTCATGGAGGAGGGGGGTCTGAAAAATAAAGCCACATTTGAAAAAGGAACATATGGGGATCAACAAATCTTGAGTAAAATCAGATTCAGAAAAATAAATATGCATGTCCAAAAAAAAGTCATATTTTAAATATAAAACCATATTCACTCCAAGTAAAAACAGAAAATGTAAGAATAAAGATCATTAGGAAAATAACATTTGGAGAAGAATTCCGCACATCCAACATGTGATACATGAACAAAAATGAATGGTGAGAAATCGCATATGAAAATAAAAACACATGCATAACATGTGAAAAACAAACATGAGAATAAATAATGAGAAATCACATTTGCTGCCAAAAAGCATTGTGCGCACTTGCACATAAAAACATCAACTTCATGTGAAAAAGGTATGAAACAAAATAAAAATATTTCATCACACAGGTGACTTTTCTCCAAGAGACTTTGGAGACCTTTTAAAAAAACTATTACAACAAAACACTCAGTGATTATTCCTCCATGAACAACTGCTCCTTAGGTGTGAAGGCAGTTCAAAATTATTCTTTCAAATTTCTCAAAGAAATCATCCTGCATACACAATGATCAAACACACATCCTGGAATAAAAAAAAGACAAATTCTCTGTGACTGAATTGGTCTATGGTCATAGTCTACATTCTGAAAAATTAATCCCAACTGTGGCTTGAGTTTGAGTTCAGATCATCCTGTCATATTATATTCTTACAAAATCCTTGCAGAATTCCTAGCATGCAAACAGCAAATGCACTCTACTCACACACACATAAACACACACCACTATCTGTTAGCCCAGGTGACATTAGTGACTCATTATCAGTGAACATGAAGTGGGTTGAAGGTTTTTTTTTTTAAAGGAGTAACAATAGAGCAGTTAAACTGCCTAAGCAAGGCCAAATTTACACACCCACAGTTTACATTTGAGCTCTAAAATGTTTCCGCCAGGACCTGTTAACATGGCTGCACGTCAGCGAAGCCCTAACTCACTCTACCAGAGCATACAAATGAATGAGACTTTCCAATGTGGCACACATTTTTTTCCACAGTGGCTTTGAGGTTTTTCAATATGAAGGACTCAGATCCTCATCTCAGGGTTTTGTGAGATGAGAGGACTAAAAATTCTCACACTTTTGAAGTGCTTTAAAAAAATGGTACAACATGTAAGCATTGGCAAACACTTTGTCCAGGTTTTGAAGACAAGGATGTGATTGGTCAGAAGGTGTTTGTTACTTTTTTCTAACATCACATTTCTGACTTAATCAGATTTTTTATTATTATTATCATCATCCATAATGTGGGCAGCATGGTGGTGTAGTGGTTAGCACTGTCGCCTCACAGCAAAAAGGTCCTGGGTTGGAGCCCAGTGGCTGGAGAGGGCCTTTCTGTGTGGAGTTTGTATGTTCTCCCCGTGTCTGGGTGGGTTTCCTCCGGGTGCTCTGGTTTCCCCCACAGTCCAAAGACATGCAGGTTAATTAGGTTAATTGGTGGCTCTAAATTGACCGTAGGTGTGAATGGTTGTTTGTCTTTGTGTCAGCCCTGCGATAACCTGGTGACTTGTCCAGGGTGTACCCTGCTTCTTGCCCATAGTCAGCTGGGATAGGATCCAGCTTGCCTGTGACCCTGTAGAACAGGATAAGCGGCTACAGATAATGGATGAATATCCATAATGTGATTTTTGTAAGGAGTCTCCACTGTCAGTGCTTTGTTATTGTCAGAGGTAATGTTGTTCTATCGAATACAGAAAAAAAAGTACAATGGAGCATCTCTAAAAAGTGAAGCCTCCAAAGGTCTAGTGCCACTCCTGGCTGGTTGCATTATAATGTGTAGCTCCACCCATCCCTATGTGTTTCAATGAAAAAATACAGTAATGCGCAAAAGTCTTCAGCACATGTAAAGAAATGCAGCAGACCAAAAATGGCTTAAAAATAATGAAATGAAATGTTTCAACACTTAAAAATACTATAAAAAGCAGTAAGCCATAATAATTGAATCAAATTCAGTATTTGGTGTGAGACAACCCTTTGCTTTAAAAAAAAAAAATAGTAGTCTCAGGTACAATTAGTGCAGTTTTATAAGGAAATGAGCTGTTGGTTTTACCTTGCAGAACCAGCCACAGTTCTTCTGGACACTTTGACTGTCACACTTGCTTCTTAATTTTGCACCAAATCCCAGTAGCCTTCATTATGTTTTCTTTTTTAATCTGAAAAGTGGTCTCTTATGTAATATGCTGCTCAGATACAAACTTTTTTTCTGTAACTTTTAATTTTGTGCTGGAAAATGAATGTTTGGAACTCTAAAATGTTTTTGAAATGACTTGATAATGTAGAAGTCATAAAATAGAAATATATAATAAAGTTTGTCTGGAAAAAAAATAGGGTGCCTAAGCACAGTACTGTAGCTTAGCTTCCGTGTCACTTTTCTCATCTCAACTGTCTTTCCAGTTACAGAGTCTAATACGAACAGTTACTTTTCCCTATACTGATATCTGCACATTTTTTTATTTTCCCCCAGAAATGAGCTTTTAAAATGAATGGTGAGAAATTGCATAAAAACACGTGCATAACATGTGAAAAACATGTGAAAAACATGTTATCCTGTGCAGGGTCGCAGGCAAGCTGGAGCCTATCCCAGCTGACTATGGGCGAGAGGCAGGGTACACCCTGGACAAGTTGCCAGGTCATTGCAGGACTAACACAGAGACAAACAACCATTCACGCTCACATTCACACTCACTTGGTGACACACTAGACCTTGGTATTGGGAGAAGGGGTGGGCTCACCAAATGATCATGCAATATAACTTTGACTCTCATGTCTACTCCAAATTTAACAACATGGCAGAGGAATTTTGGCTTTGTTTCTATAGAACAGAAGACAATAGAGACACACCATCCACTGCCAGTGTCCTGTATTTCTAAGTTTTCTGACACAGAAAGTGTTATTTTTGTCTAACTAATTTCAAGACAGGACAAACCTGAGGCTGACAAAATAGTGCCTGATTAAGCTGTTAAAGTGTATGTGATGACAGAAACTTTCTTGGATGCTCCACAACCTTAAACAGCATTAAAAAAGCATAATATGCTCTTTGTTAATAAATTACAAATTGTTCGTGTTGGCAAATTACTGTGGTGTAAGAGAAATAAAACACGTGCTGTTAGAGGAAAACAGCACACCCTGTCATGTTTTATTCATTATTTATCATATCAAGTGGTGAAAGTTAGCCAAAGCTGATCCATCAGAGCCACTGATGGATTGGATTTATGCAAATAGTTTTCACCTTGGAGGTCATATGCTTGAATAATTAGTGAGAATTCCATAATCAAAAGACATGGTACAAAACATCATATCATGATGTCAGAATGTTAACATTATATTATTTACACTGACTTCGACAAGTGAATCAAAGAGTTAAAAATTATAAAGAATAATGCTAAAAGTTCACATGCACCATCAAACAGGTATATCAGACTCAAACCCTCAGAAAAAAATGTAGGGCTTAGTCATAGGACAGGAATTAGCTGAGAGTTATATGATCATGCTCATGCTTGAGCAGAGGATTTAAGGAAAATGACTGCCTTTATATCTCCTCCACAAATATTTATATTCATCATCCACATTCATCAACGCCTCCATTACAGAACCCGCTGTTCCTCTGTAATGAATCTATATTATATACTGTAGACACAAGTGTTTTACTGGGAAACATGCCACTTGTATTTTTCATACGAGCTACATCTGGGACATCGAGAACGACAACTGTGACATCTTTTTCAATATGTCACTCATGAGGAAATCAATGAATTGTTTTGATAAATTTGAGTACTTTTTGTTTGTGAATGTGTCTGTATAATAAAAAGAAAATCACACGTTGGCTTGAGCCCTGTGATGACCTGGCGACTTGTCCAGGGTGTACCCTGCCTTTCGCCCATAGTCAGCTGGGATAGGCTCCAGCTTGCCTGCGACCCTGTAGAAGGATAAAGCGGCTAGAGATAATGAGATGAGATGAGATGAGATGAGATGAGATGAGATGAGATGAGATGAGATGAGATGAGATGAGACGTTGGCTTGAAGATATGAAGTTTATCTTCTTGTGTTGAAAAACTTGCATTTTTCATATGAAATACATCGCAGAGCTAAGTGACATATTTAAATAATATTGGCTGGCATTGAGTGGTACATATTCCATTCAGCTAGCATGATACTGAATGAGTCAAAGACGAGTTCACTATCATGCTAGCTGAATGGAATATATCTGATATACCACAAAAAAGCCAGCCAATATTATTATTATTATAATACTATAATATAATATATAATATTATAATATTCAATGGAACAAACCTGGCAGCCATGTTTGTTTACAAATTGTCACAGTCGCTCGCTAGTGCGTAAGTTTTACGTGTAATATGTATCTTATGGCATTTTCAATTCACTGTGACAGTTTACTGTGGGCGCTGCCAGGGAACAAAGAAATGCTTGTGCGCATGTGCAGCAGAAAACTTTCTCATTGAATATTCGCATCTGCGCCGACATGTGATGTCATGTTGCCTTGACAACCATGCAATATCATAAACCATATTTAATGCTCATTCTCCATTGGGTAGAGTGACATAATACACGTAAGATAAGCAATATGTTAACAATATTGCATGCTATCAAACCAAATGAATGAAACCCACTAGAAAGGAATATAATACATGTTTTTATTCCATGGAAAAGATGCCCTGTCTGTATAAAAATTCCCGATACTTCACTCTGATGACATCACTCCCAGTGACTTGATGCATGTTATCAAAATGGAGAACCAGTTCAAAATTAAAATTCTTTTGATTAACTTGCATATTTTTTGTGGGTGTGTCCATATCATATAAAGAACATTACATGATGGCGCGAAGACATAATATCTTCCTGTGTTGAAAATATTTTCCCTCGTTTGCTTTGCTCACTTATGAATATATTTATCATTCAAAAATAAACTTCATGTCTTCATGCAACCTTAGTAATATCCTCTATATATTCTGCTAAAGTAACATGACACTTGTTTAGTTTATATGCCAGTCATGATCTACTCTTCAGTGGGGTTTGAGCAATTGTCTGAGATGAGAAACCTGGGAATGAATGAATGAATGAATGAAGACAAGAAAATGAATAATATACATAATAAGAGACAGATATGGAGCATGGAAGCTGACAAAAGTACCTGAATATGAATTTCATATATGTGAATTACAGTGCCCTCCACAATTATTGGCACCCCTTGTAAAGATTAGTAAAAAAGGGTTAGAAAAAAATCCACCTGTTAGTGAAGTAGCTTCATCTCACACTGAAGAAATGAAAAAAAAAATACAATCTTTAATTGAAATAATTTCTTCAGAGAAAAACAAATCCCTCGTCAAGAAAAAAGTATTTCCTGCAGAAACAGATTGTTTTTTAAATAAAAACATATTGTTTTTATCTATTTTTATTTGTAAATATTTGTTTTTACCATTACTGTAATACTGCAATTTCCTAAGGATCAATAAAGCATCTATCTATCTATCTATCTATCTATCTATCTATCTATCTATCTATCTATCTATTATTTGTAGCTGCTTATCTTGTACAGGGTTGCAGGCAAGCTGGAGCCTATCCCAACTGACTATGGGCGAGAGGCCCTGGACAAGTCGCCAGGTCATCGCAGAGCTCGCTCGCTCGCTCGCTCGCTCTATCTATCTATCTATCTATCTATCTATCTATCTATCTATCTATCTATCTATCTATCTATCTATCTATCTTCAAAACAAAGAAAATAAATTGGAATTAATTTTACTGAATACACAACAGAAAAAAAACTGTATTTATGATGTTGCAATACTTTTGTCAGTTTCCAGTGTCTACAGACAGTGCTGAAGAAAGAAAGAAAGAAAGAAAGAAAGAAAGAAAGAAAGAAAGAAAGAAAGAAAGAAGAAACAGGTGTATAGAATGTCTTTGTATGCTGTTACATTACAATTTTCCTTCACTGGAACTGAGAGGCTCAAACCAAAAATTAGTATCCTGACTGAGGAGTCGACGATTCCTAGGAGTCGGCATTCTGAGTAAGGAATCGGCGCTCAGGATGTTCTTACTGTATTAATTAGATGTGTGGAATTTCCCCCATGAAAAGGAAAAACGGCAGTCTTCGAACCTTTTATCTTTTATCTCTGTCAGTTTATCCTGAGGGGAACTTAAATGCAAACATAAACCATATGTGATAATAAGAACTACACACACACACACACACACACACACACACACACACACACACACACACACGTACTTCTGCTTTGGCATGGAATACAGTTTTCTGTTAAATATACAGAACTACAAAGCTCGCCTTGAGCTGACAGTTATATGAAAATATTTTCTGGGTAAGTCCAAAACATTTCCCAAGCTGTAACAATTTGTTCAGCACAAACAATGGTATCTGATATGGCAAGTCATTAACTCATTATAAAACATTCAAATACTGTAGGGAAAAAAAAACTGAGGTAATATTTCAATCTTCAACCCTTAACTACATGTCTTAGGTAGTTGTAGACGTCCTATATGTTTTCAGTAACATGACCCAAATACCTTTCATGTTTAAAACAAGGGGTGTAGCTGGTAGCTTTCCTGTTCAACTTCATTTGAAAATCTTGATTGTTTTCATAGAACTCATGAGAAATCTGTGAAAGTTCACATTTGTGCACCCACAGATGTGTAAGATAGGTACAGCCCCAAGCAGACAAAGTGCCTCAGAGGACAGTAAAGAACAAAAATTGTCAAGATAAGATGTCCTGCAAAAAGTCTCTCTCTCTCTGTGTGTGTGTGTGTGTGTGTGTGTGTGTGTGTGTGTGTGTGTGTTATAATACTACTGAGGACCACATGTCCCCACAAGGATAGTAAAATCTGGTAATTTTGGCATTGTGGGGACTATATACAGTGGTGCTTGAAAGTTTGTGAACCCTTTAGAATTTTCTGTATTTCTGCATAAATATAACCTAAAACATCAACAAGATTTTCACACAAGTCCTAAAAGTAGATAAAGAGAACCCAATTAAACAAATGAGACAAAAATATTATACTTGGTCATTTATTTATTGAGGAAAATGTTCCAAAATTACATATCTATGAGTGGCAAAAGTATGTGAACCTTTCCATTCAGTATCTGGTGTGACCCCCCTTGTGCAGCAGTAACTGCAACTAAACGTTGCTGGTAACTGTTGATCAGTCCTGCACACTGGCATGGAGGAATTTTAACCCATTCCTCCGTGTAGAACAAATTCAACTCGGGGATGTTGGTGGTTTTCCTCACATGAACTGCTTGTTTCTGGTCCTTCCACAACATTTCGATTGGATTAAGGTCAGGACTTTGACTTGGCCATTCCAAAACATTAACTTTAGTCTTCTTTAACCATTCTTTGGTAAAACAACTTGTGTGCTTAGGGTCATTGTCTTGCTGCATGACACACCTTCTCTTGAGATTCAGTTCATGGACAGATGTCCTGACATTTTCCTTTAGAATTTGCTGGTATAATTCAGAATTCATTGTTCCATCAATGATGGCAAGCCATCCTGGCCCAGATGCAGCAAAACAGGCCCAAACTATGATATTACCGCCACCATGTTTCACAGATGGGATAAGGATTTGATGCCGGAAAGCAGTGTTTTCCTTTCTCCAAACATAACACTTCTCATTTAAATCAAAAAGTTCTATTTTAGTCTCATCCATCCACAAAACATTTTTCCAATAACCTTCTGGCTTGTCCACATGATCTTTAGCAAACTGTAGATGAGCAGCAATGTTCTTTTTGGAGAGCTGTTGCTTTCTCCTTGCAACCCTGCCATGCACACCATTGTTGTTCAGTGTTCTCCTGATGGTGGACTCATGAGCATTAACCATTAGCCAATGTGAGAGAGGCCTTCAGTTGCTTAGAAGTTACCCTGGGGTCCTTTGTGACCTCGCTGACTATTACACGCCTTGCTCTTGGAGTGAACTTTGTTGGTCAACCACTCCTGGGGAGGGTAACAATGGTCTTGAATTTCCTCCCTTTGTACACAATCTGTCTGACTGTGGATTGGTGGAGTCCAAACTCTTTAGAGATGGTTTTGTAACCTTTTCCAGCCTGATGAGCATCAACAACGCTTTTTCTGAGGTCCTCAGAAATCTCCTTTGTTCGTGCCATGATACACTTCCATAAACATGTGTTGTGAAGATCAGACTTTGATAGATTCCTGTTCTTTAAATAAAACAGGGTGCCCACTCAAACCTGATTGTCATCCTATTGATTGAAAACACCTGACTCTAATTTCACCTTCAAATTAACTGCTAATCCTAGATGTTCACATACTTTTGCCACTCACAGATATGTAATATTGGATCATTCTCCTCAATAAATAAATGACCAAGTATAATATTTTTGTCTCATTTGTTTAACTGAGTTCTCTTTATCTACTTTTAGGACTTGTGTGAAAATCTGATGATGTTTTAGGTCATATTTATGCAGAAATATAGACAATTCTAAAGGGTTCACAAATTTTCAAGCACCACTGTATGTGTATATATATATATATATATATATATATATATATATATATATATATACTACCTTTCAAAAGTTTGGGGTCACCCAGACAATTTTGTGTTTTCCATGAAAAGTCACACTTTTATTTACCACCGTAAGTTGTAAAATGAATAGAAAATATAGTCAAGACATTTTTCTGGCCATTTTGAGCATTTAATCGACCCCACAAATGTGATGCTCCAGAAACTCAGGTGGGGTTTACATTAGACCGTATCAGCGGATCATCAGATTAATGTTTTTAAAATGATTCGCGTGCACACAGCAACGCCAATACACGATTTGCGTGCACACAGCAACGCCAATACACGGATATGCTCGGCTCCACAGGCATCCTGTGCTCCAAATCACTCCGCCCTGAACAGCGAGTGCCCTCTGGAGGGTGCGCACTCCGGCCCTGTGCAGCTCACAGAGCGCGCGAGTGAAGCGCACGAGCAGTGATTCGGGACTGAGCCGCTGTGTGTGTGATCCCAGTGCATATCGGGCATGCGCGTCACTTACCACTTGCAAGTGGAAGGATGGCAAGCCTAAAGACAATCATAACTACACAATGGGCAGTATTTGCATCAGTATTTGCAGTATTTTCATACTTTTATACTCTTTAATGAAAGGTGATACAAGGCGGAAGTCCGCGCCATTTTTCAGCAGTCGCGTCACATGACCAACGCCAGCGAATCAGGAAGGTGGAGGTTACAGTGACGTTGTCCAATGACGACGCCAGCTAGTGCTCAGCACAGCGTATCCGCGTATTCTCAATGTTTACACAGCACCGGACCAGACACGATCTGGATTGAATACGTGGACCCTGGCGGATTCCCGTTTCCCGGCATTTCCAGGCGTTTTAATGTAAACGGACAGTGCATCCGCGAAGAAAACGAGACAGATACGGTCTAATGTAAACTTGGCCTCAATCTGCTCAAAGGAAGGTGAGTTTTATAGCTTCTCTAAAGAGCTAAACTGTTTTCAGCTGTGCTAACATGATTGTACAAGGGTTTTCTAATCATCCATTAGCCTTCTGAGGCAATGAGCAAACACATTGTACCATTAGAACACTGGAGTGAGAGTTGCTGGAAATGGGCCTCTATACACCTATGTAGATATTGCACCAAAAACCAGACATTTGCAGCTAGAATAGTCATTTACCACATTAGCAATGTATAGAGTGTATTTCTGATTAGTTTAAAGTGATCTTCATTGAAAAGAACAGTGTTTTTCTTTCAAAAATAAGGAAATTTCAAAGTGACCCCAAACTTTTGAACGGTAGTGTATATATATATATATATATATATATATATATATATATATATATATATGTATATATATATATATATATGTATATATATATATGTATATATATATATATATATATATATATATATATATATATATATGTGTATATATATATATATATATATATATATATATATATATATATATATACACACAGACACACACATTCACATTCATTCATTCAAAATAAAGAGTCAAAAAGTTTCCTTTTCATTACTGAGGTTAAGGTTAGGTGCAGGCACAGCATTAATTAACTGCAATAATAATTATGTCAATGGAAGGTCCTCACAAGAATAGTGAGACAAACGTGTGTGTGTGTGTGTGTGTGTGTGTGTGTGTGTGTGTGTGTGTTGGGGTGTAAGTAGTTGTGTTTATTAGTGTGCATGATATTCCTGATATTCACATATTCATACAGACTGCAATAAGCAGTATCATCTCTACATTTATAACCAAAACTACTAATGATAAAACAACATGACTGCCCAATTTGAGAGAAGTTTAGCATGAAAAATGAGCTCTCACTTTCATAATCAGTATCATCCACGTCAGTCTCTGTGCCATCACCTGAGGCTATGTCCACATTAATATGTTTTAATTTTACACTGGTGTTTTAAAACAAAAGCGATCTTCATCCAGGCAAGTCTTTTAGCTCTGTATCAGAAATAATCTCCATCCACACAAACACCTGAAAACCCATATCACATGACCATTCACATACACTGGGCATGGGCATGCCGGTATAAACAGCTGATGCTGTTTGTTTTCTTCCGAAAAAGGGTCGCGTGATAGGAGCGTGACGAATCAAGGAAGGATATGTTGTGACTGATAAGACCCAATCAGGAAGTGAATGTGGGTGTCTGCGTCATTGTTTCCAAACGTCTCCGTTTTCACCCGTCTACGCTAAAATGCTACCCTGGAGTTTTCAAAATAAATTGAGGCCAGCATCCTTTCCAAAAGTCTCAGTTTTGGGGGCTTGAAAACTCCAGAGAAGTGTGGATGCCAGGTGTAAATGTAGCAAAAGTGATGTTTTTTAAAACTAAAATGTGTTAATGCAGACACAGCCGAAGGTAAAATTCACTCATGTGCCTCATCATCATTGCATGAGGTCTGACTGATCTGTTCAGACTAACATTGGTGAGGAAATAATCGCTATCATTTTGTGAATTCTGTTCTATTGACTAAATTTATTTTTATAGGCTTGGAGTTTATAAACAAGAAGAAACATTCACAACCGGGTCGCAAAAAACCCCCAATTAGCTGAGCAACCTACTTAGATGCTACTTGGTTATAATATGACTAAAGAATGAATCACGAATTTTATTAGCGAGAGTATTATCCACTTATTACTATGGATTAACACTAAAAAACATGGAGTGCGATTAGAACTAAGTGTTCTAGCATGCATGCACACGTCTCTAGTGGACTGTCATGTCAATAGGTGATGGATGGATGTATTAGGACAAGTTTCTTGAAAACAAGCTGACAAACAATACCAAAATACACTGCAAAAACTGTTGCCTAGATCTAACTCAATAAAAATAAGGCAACATTTTCCAACCACTTTTTGTAAGTTTAGTCAACTAATGGTATTTTTGAGTAAGGAGAACTTAATAATATGCATTTCGATGTATGCAAAAAGATTAAGTTGCGTTTACAGAAAAAGCCAAGAAATTGAGTAAAATAAATGTAAAAAACATCAGCATATTAAACACACAAGACTTAATTAAAATAAGTAACATTTAAATGAAAAAAATAATTTTTGTACTCTATTTCATTAATTTTGACCAATTCACCCTTTCTTTGTTTTATTATTTACATGCACACTTCAAGCACAGTGAAATTCATCCTCTGCATTTAACCCATTTGAAGCAGTGAACACACGCACACACCCAGAGCAATGGGCAGCCCAGCGTGCCCGGGGAGCAGTCAGGGGGTCGGTACCTTGCTCAAGGGCACCTCAGCCCAAGGCCACCCCACCCTAACTGCATGTCTTTGGATTGTGGGGGAAACCAGAGCACCGGGAGGAAACCCACGCAGACAACATGCAAACTCCACACAGAAAGGCCCTCGCTGGCTGCTGGGCTCGAACCCAGAACCTTCTTGCTGTGAGGTGACCGTGCTAACCACTACACCACCGTGCCGCCTGTGAAAATGGAAATTGCTTAAAATAATTAGTTAGCATAATAATAAAAAATCAAGATATATCAAATTCCAACCTTTATTAAATCATTACCATATCAAAACAGTGGCAATGAGCTGGACAGTATGAACAGTCAACATCCATATTTAGTGCATAGAATGCATGACCTCAACTTTTTAATGAGCTGCGTAGAACACCTTCACAGTACAGTTTTCTTTCTTTAACCATATGCATATTATTAAACATTTTCACAAGCCATATCCAAACTGTGTCAATAAGCTAGACAGTATTAACAGTCAAGAACATCAGAATTTAGTGCATACAAGAATGCATGACCTCAGATTATTATGTGCTGCTTAGTAGAACATTCAGAGTACAGTTTTTTTTTTTTTTACTGTGTACATCATATTAAAGGATCTTAACTTAAACAACTCACAGATCCACATTCAGGAACATTCAACAGTGAAGCCTGCCTACCTGGGCTTGTTCTTCCGTTGCTGCAGGTGGGCGGGTCGTGATGTTTTACATCTGATAGAAACGTTTAAACTGAGTTTTGTTAAATTAATTTATGTTGAAGTCCAATAAAATTAATTTTATCACATAAAAAAGTTACAAAAATATTCACACTTTTTACTTATAGATAACTCAAAAAACTAAAAAAGAAAAATAAATTGATTTATTGGAGTAAATATACTTTTAAAAATAAAGTAAAATGGACAATACCACTGAAAGACTTCTTACAGTGCATGAAGCAAAGTGCATAACCAGGGACAAGCAAAGATCAGGCAAGGCACAAACAGTATAAACTAGGCAAGACGATACATAATCAAGAAAAAAACAGAAAACACAGTTGAAACCAGAGTAGCAAAATGGTAATCAGGGCTTGGTAATGTCAGATACCAGGAATAGATTATGTGCTTTGCAAAGTCTGTGGGTGAGGAGAGTCCTGCTGTGGGTGAGCTGTGATTGTGCTCTAATGAGGAACAAGTGCATGATAATTAATTCTAATGAGCTTGAGTGTGGCACTGCACACAAGTTGCAGCCCAAGGCATGCCACTGCATGCTCTGAGCACCAACACGCATGGACATGACACAGACACATACTGTATACATACATATCTCAGAGAAACTCTGAGCATTTAAATAATAGAGAAATTGAAGTCCCACATGTATTTTGATGCTTACAATGTGGGCAAGTTCAAGACAATGTTTTATGATTACAACATCAAGGACATCTTGACACTGAAAGCCAATATTCCCCAACCAGATGTCAAGGTTGGGGAATTTAACAATTAGCTAAACTTAGCATTAGCTAGCTCATTTTTTATGTACATTTTAGGCAAGTTACAGACAGGTGCAGCTCAATAAATTAGAATATTGTGAGAAAGTTCATTTTTTTCATAATTTAATTTAAAAATGTAAACTTTCATTTATTATATATTCATTACACATAAAGTGAAATATTTCAAGCCTTTTTTTTGTTTTAAATTTGAGGATTATTGCTTAAAGCTCATGAAAATCAGAAATCCAGTATCTCAAAATATTAGAATATTTCCTAAGATCAATCAAAAAAGGATTTACAATACAGAAATGTCCAACTTCTGAAAAGTATGTTCATTTATACACTCAATACTTGGTTGGGGCTCCTTTACCACAAATTACTGCATCACTGTGGCGTGGCATGGCATGGAGGTGATCAGCCTCTGGCACTGCTGAGGTGTTATTGAAGCCCAGGTTGCTTTGATAGTGGCCTTCAGCTCGTCTGTATTTTTGGGTCGGGCGTTTTTCATCTTCCTCTTGACAATATCCTGTAGATTCTCTCTGGGGTTCAGGTCAGGCGAGTTGGCTGGCCAATCAAGAACAGTAATATCATGGTCAGCAAACCATTTGGTAGTAGTTTTGGCACTGTGGGCAGGTGCCAAGTCCTGCTGGAAAAGGAAATTGGCATTTCCATAAAGCTTGTCAGCAGATGGAAGGATGAAGTGCTCTAAAATCTCCTTGTAGATGGCTGCGTTGACTTTGGACTTGATAAAACACAGTGGAACCAACACCAGCAGATGACATGGCACCTCAAATCATCACAGACTGCAGAAACTTCACACTGGACTTCAAACACTTTGGACTGTGTGCCTCTCTATTCTTCCACAGATTCAAGGACCTTGATTTCCAAATAAAATTCAAATTTTATTTTCATCTGAAAAGAGGACTTTGGACCACTGAGAAACAGTCCAGTTCTTTCTCTCCTTAGCCCAGGTAAGACACTTTTGACATTGTCTCTGGTTCAGGAGTGGCTTGATATTAGGAATGCAACAGTTGTAGCCCCTTTCCTGAAGATGTCTATGTGTGGTGGCTCTTGATGCACTGACACCAGCCTCAGCCCACTCCTTGTGACGCTATCCCAAGTTCTTGAATTGAATTTTCTTGACAATCCTCTCAAGGCTGCAGTCATCCCTGTAGCTTGTGCATCTTTTCCAGCCAGCCTTTCAGCAGTGACCTTCTGTGGCTTACCCTCCTTGTGGAGGGTCTCTATGATTGTCTTCTGGACAACTATCAAGTCAGCAGTCTTCCCCATGATTGTGGTTGTGGGTACTGAATTAGACGGAGAGATGCACCACATTTATACTGTTTAAACAGCAATTTACTCAAACTTGAAATTAAATATTCCAGTCATTTGAGATTTTTTTTTGTGGTATAGGCCATAACTATCAAAATTAAAACAGAAAAATGCTTGAAACATTTAAAGTCTCATTCACAACCCGCCGTAAGTGTTTTGGATATGCACGGGTCGCACGGTTTAGTAGCTTGCAGCTGTGCTGCAGGGTCACGGTGAACCCAGGGGAAAGTTTGGGGGAGGAGTACAGACAAAGTACTAGTCAAGTACAGGTTGCACACCTGACTTCCTCGAGGCATGGGAAAAATTGCACCATTAGCCCGTGGAAAGCATATATCTGACGCAAATGATCAGTGTGTGTTCAGTGAGTGTGGAGTGTGTGAGACTTGCATTTTACCAGTTTCCTGCACTAAGAGTTCGGGCTGCACTTGTGAAGTGTGTGTAATGCATGTGATTAGCATGTTACAATCACTCATAACTTGCATGTGACGCAAGCCAGGAGTGGGTATAAAACCAGTGTGTCTACAGCATTCTGCATCTGTCTTTCGGCTGAAAAACATTGGATATTTTGTGGGAAAAATTAAAAAATTTTCAGTTTCAGGTTTAGAAAATGGGACCCAAGAAGAAGTGAGCAAAAGTGAAGTAACCCAGCCTGAAACAGCAGGGGGGGAGGAGGAGGAGGAAGAATTTGATGATGATGATTGTAGCAGCACCAGCGAGCCCTGCACGGACAGGGAGGAGTATGCCATCAAGCCGACAGAAGGCACAGCACCCCGCCAGAGATATTTTCACAGGTAAATACACGTTTTAAAAATTCATTTCAGTATCTATATGCTTATGTAATTAATATTATATATGCTGATTTTCATGTATGTTTCAGCTAACCATGCCCAGAAGTGAGGACATTGCAATCCCATCATCACTGTAAGGCCATTGTGCCATGTTCAGTGATAAGGACAAGGACATCCCTTGTCATAATAAAGATGGCGCCGCAAGAGTGGCAGCTAGTTGCAGTAGCTCCGAGCGTGTTTGTGTGTTTTGGTATGTTTTTGTACTTTTTTCGTGTTTCTTTCTGCACTAGTCTCAGTCGGAAGTGTGCACCTCGGGATGTACTACTCGTGAGACTGTGCATTTGTATTTTTCTCTTTTTCTTTCTGGGGCTATTTAAATCAGCATCAGAGGACCCTTTCAGCCATGGCTCCATTGTTTACACTCGGGAGCAGCTGTTAGCACTGCGCAACACCAAGGTACTCCCCGCGGAAAGACCAGTGATCCCCGTGGAATTAAGGAGAAGGAGAAGGGGATGCAGAGCTGGAATGAAGTGCCGGGAGAAGAAAAGATGGTATAAACCATGTATACCGTCTGTCATCATGGGAAACGTAAGATCTCTCCCTAATAAGATGGATGAGCTAACGGCACTAACCAGGCTGCAGAGGGAGTACTGGGAGTGTAGCCTTATGTGCTTCACAGAGACTTGGCTGAATGAACTCTCACTGGACTCACACGTCACTCTGGATGGATTTCAACTCATAAGAGTGGACAGGAAAGTCAAGGAGAGCGGTAAGAGGAAAGGAGGGAGTATAGTGATGTTTGTGAATGACAGATGGTGTAACCCGGGGCACATCAGGGTAAAGGAGCAGTATTGCAGTAAAAACATTGAACTGCTAGCAGTTAGCATTCGGCCATATTACCTCCCGAGGGAATTCTCGCACGTTATCGCGATAACTATGTACATCCCCCCCAGCATCCAATGCTGCTGCAGCCTCTTACACAATACACTGTCAAAGCTTCAGACATCGCACCCCCAGTCCCTGCTACTAATCTCCGGTGACTTCAATCATGCTTCCCTGTCCTCCACTCTCCCAACCTTCACTGAGTATGTGAAATGCCACACCAGAGACAAGAGAACTTTGGATTTAATGTATGTGAACACCAAGGACGCATATAGTTCATCACCCCGCTCCCCGCTGGGCCGTTCTGACCACAATCTGGTTCACTTGTCCCCTGCATACATACCTATGGTGAATAAACAACCACCCACCAAGAGGTATGTAAGGAGCTGGTCTGAGGAGACCAGTATGGCACTGAGGGACTGCTTTGACACCACGGACTGGGATGTGTTGTGTGAACCTCATGGGGATGACATTGATAGCCTGACAACCTGCATCATGGATTACATTAATTTCTGTGTTGAAAACACTGTGCCAGTCAGGAAGGCACGGTGTTTTCCCAACAATAAACCCTGGGTGACCTCTGAACTAAAAGCCCTATTAAACGAGAAGAGGGTTTTTAAATCTGGCAACAAGGAGGAGATGAGGAGAGTGCAGAGGGAGCTGAAGAGGGGGATAAGGAGAGGCAAGGACAGCTACAGGAGGAAGCTGGAGGAGCGCCTCAAGGGGAGCAACACCGGAGAGGTATGGAGAGGCCCAAAAACCATCTCTGGCCACACAAAGGACAGTGGGAGGGGCCCTGTATCTGGGGGCCAAGACTGGGCAAATGAGTTGAATCTCTTTTTCAACAGATTTGACTGTGCCACCCCACCCTACCCCACTCACCATAGTCCTGACCGGTCTGTGATATCACTCCACCACCACCCCCTCCCCTCATAATACCTCTGACACCAACAGCTCCCTCCTCACACCACATCACCCCCCTCCGATCCCTGCCAGACCAATCCACACACTCCACCCCCGACCTCACTCTACAGGACTCACACCTCAGCTACACCCCTCGCCTCTCCATAACAGCTGATCAGGTGTTGAAGGAGCTGAGGAGGATCAAGACAAGGAAAGCTGCTGGCCCTGATGGTATCAACTCCAGACTGCTCAAGGACTGTGCAGATCCGCTCTGTGGGATTCTTCTGTACATTTTCAACCTGATCCTCAGTCTGGAGAAAGTTCCACTTCTGTGGAAAACATCATGTGTGGTTCCAGTTCCCAAGACTGCACACCCCAGGGAGCTCAACCACTTTCGGCCAGTAGCTTTAACGTCTCACCTAATGAAGATCATGGAGAGGATTGTTCTCTCCCACCTCCGACACCTGGTGAACAGCGAGATGGATCCCCTGCAGTTCACATATCGACTGGACATTGGTGTGGATGACGCTGTCATTTACCTGCTACACGGGTCACTTTTGCACCTGGAGGGCACTGGGAGCACTGTGAGAATCATGTTCTTTGACTTCTCCAGTGCTTTTAACACAATCCAGCCATCACTGCTTAAGGGAAAGCTGGAGGGAGCTGGTGTCGACTGCCACCTGGCTGCATGGATCATTGACTACCTCATTAACAGACTGCAGTATGTGAGGCTCTGCGACTGTGTGTCTGATGTGGTAGTCTGCAGCACAGGGGCTCCACAGGGTACAGTGCTCTCTCCTTTCCTCTTTACACTTTACACATCTGACTTCAGCTACAACACGGACAGCTGCCACCTCCAGAAGTTCTCAGACGATACAGCCATCATTGGACGTGTGTCAGAGGGGGACGATCTGGAGTACAGAGAGGTCATCACCAACTTTGTCGCCTGGAGAGAACTGAACCACCTGCGCATCAATGCCAGCAAGACAAAGGAGGTGGTGATTGATTTTAGAAGGACAGTTCCTCAAATTGCACCAGTGAACATCCAGGGTTTGGACATTGAGATCGTGGAGGAGTACAAATACCTGGGTGTTCACCTCAACAACAAACTGGACTGGACTAACAACACAGATGTCCTGTACAAGAAGGGCCAAAGTCGTCTCCACCTCTTGAGAAGACTGAGGTCTTTTGGTGTGTGCAGGACACTGCTTAGGACTTTTTATGACTCTGTGGTAGCATCAGCGATTTTCTACGCCGTGGTCTGCTGGGGCTGTGGAAGTTCAGAGAGGGACAGAAAGAAACTTAATAAACTGGTCAGAAGGGCTGGCTCAGTCTTGGACTGTCCTCTGGACTCCATTGAGGTGGTGGGTGAGAGGAGGATGTTAGCCAAGCTGACCTCAATCATGGATAACCCCTCTCACCCCCTACATGAGGCTGTGGGGGCTTTAAGCAGCTCTTTTAGTAGTAGACTGCTACACCCATGGTGTAAGAAGGAGAGATACCGCAAGTCATTCATACCTGCTGCTGTCAGACTGTATAACACCCACAACTTGTAACGTAGCAACAATAACCTGTTGTTATATTTGCACTACTTCACCACTACTACCTCTGCCATCTCTCATCGATGCAATTATTATGTGCAATAATATAGGCCTTAAACTATTTTTATGCATACTTGTATTTATATATAAATATTATTTATGTATATATGTGTGTACATATACAGAGTCTCAGTGGCGGAACTAGACTTTTTTCCTTGGGGGGGCAAGGGGATGGCCAGGACTATTTCAGGGGGGTCAATGGTTCCTACTACTACATACACAAATATGCACGAGCATGTCTAGTTTGTTTCTTTAGCCCTTTTATAGACCCTTTTCAGTCACGTGACCTTCGTAAATGCAACCGCCATTTTGGACATGTAGTGGACTTCGGCTCGAATCGGTTTGAATGCGAGGAAGGCGACAAACGAAAAACATAAAAGAAAAAGGAGCGAGATGCAGAAAACACCTTCACTATCCAGCGACGTAGGGCATTTACAGGGCGAGCAGAGGGAGAGGTATTTGCAAAATTTGAGGTTAGCAGGCTTAGAGAACGACGTTTACCTGCTTCCACCAGGATTGTTCACTGACGTACGGAAGTACACGAAGCCCTCGTCTTTACCTGACTTCGGCCCACATGATCCGTATACCTATGTCGTTAAAAACCCATCGCCATACACAGGTATTGATCTGAAAGCGTATAAGAGTTTGGATGCCTACAAATATTTTGTGTCAGGCTGGGTAACATGCCTACATCAGTGGGTCGTCCCTGGAGCCAGTGGTCGCCATCTTATTACAGCTAAGGTTTGTTCACATTTTCATTTACTTTCGGTCCTCAGGATAAACAAAATGTTATTAAATATCATTGAAATAACTTCTTAGTCTGTTGAGACATGGCCCGTTATAAATTTGCTGTTACCAGGCAATGACCAAGAACTGTATTATTAAGGTCGGTGTCTGTGTTGTAGCAGTGTACTAGCAGCTAGCTGTTAGCACTAGCTAATGTCAACAACATAGTAGCTAGTATGTTACTGTAGCAATGTTTACGTTCAGTCATTTGGATGACTGTTAAAACCTTTCAGTCTCAAGTTTTTCCTTTACTGTATTTACTAGTTTACTGTAATTATGATCCGGCAGCTATTTACACCGGATCCAGTGTAAATAGCTGCCGGAGCCAACATCCGAGGTTCTGGAGCGCGCTCCGGCTTGCTCCCCCTCAAATTAAGCCCTGTACAGGTAAATAGCTGCCGGAGCCAACGTCCGAGGTTCCGGAGCGCGCTCCGGAACCTCGGACGTTGGCTCCGGCAGCTATTTACACTGGATCCGGTGTAAATAGCTGCCGGATCATAATTACAGTAAACTAGTAAATACAGTAAAGGAAAAACTTGAGACTGAAAGGTTTTAACAGTCATCCAAATGACTGAATGTAAACATTGCTACAGTAACATACTAGCTACTATGTTGTTGACATTAGCTAGTCAACAATAGCTACTAAAGAAGAACAAAGAGGTTACAATGGGTTATTTTAACCTATTTGGTTACACACTCGCCGCCACAGAATGTTAACAGCAATGTAATGCCTTTTCTGGCTAATTTTATTCATCTTACCTCCAACAACGTGGTCACTACACAAGAGTTGGTATGCCGAGGGCTGCCAATCTTTCCTGTTAATGGCCGCTATCCATCTTCTCTGTCGGGATTCGATAAAATGATAAACCTTGCCTTGTTTGTTGATGGTTACTACATCCAGGTGCACAACAATATAGTGGCATGATGGAAGTCTTGCTGAAAGTAAAAACTTTCTTTGCTGCCATTCCTCAGTGTTGGCTGTGGTAAACTACTGGTAGTACATGTCCAAAATGGCGGCTGCGTTTGTCGTGACGTTACGTGAAAAGGGTCTATACTCACTCCATGCATACATTGCATTAACATGGAGTTCTGACTTAGAGTGGAGTTTAAATCCTGACTCATTAGACAATGCCTTTTTCCAGTTTGAAAACCCTACATCTGATGTAAAGGCAGAGTCAGGTGCATTAGGTAAAGAAAAATGTCTGCAAGCAAAGCAGTAGGAAGAGTCTTTAGATACAGAATATTCGAGCCAAGAATTATGCCTGTACCAGCTGCTGTTGAAAGCCCTCTTGCTTGTGCCATGCTGAGTTCTAGGGAATTTTCTCAAATGTGGCTGAACTGGAACCTCTTCTTTCGATGTTGAAATATCTGTAACACAATAAAATTGAATCATAGTTGAGGGATGCAGAAGATTATCAGACACGGACTGCAGCAAACTAGCAGGTTTCAGATAAGTAGACCTACCACTGGGCCCTTTTGTAGGTGCAAAAGCAGTGCTGGATACAGCAAGTAAGAAGTCATCTTCTGGCACAGCTGGTAAGAAGTCATCTTCTTGTTTTGAGTCATCATCCTGCTCAGAAGCATCGGTGTCTTCCCCAGATGGAACTACATTGTAAAATAAAAAATATATATGTGTAATCTAAATAAACCACCATTAAAAACAACACATATTATCAGTAACCTATTTTAAAATAATCTCACACTGACTGAACGTAGCATGTGTGACTGCTTAGATGCTCTGATCTGGTGATGGTGGGCTGTGTTGTGCCTGACTCTCCTCAGTACCAGTTCCAGGTTGGGACCTGCCATCTACATTTTCTCTGTCCTCTCTCGATGAACCTACATTGTACAAAAATATTTGTATAATAATATGATAAAAAAAATGCAATCATTATCTAAAAATAAACATAACCAACACTTCAAAATAATGTTAAACATAACTTAAAATGACTGAAGTGAACATGTGACTGCTTCTGTATATGTTCAAACCTGGTGGTGATGGTGGGCTGGATTGTGCCTGACTCTCCTGACTAGTCCCAGGATGAGGGCTGCCAGTGCTGCTGATCTGCTCTGAGCCTGATTTGTTTCTCTTAAAGTAGTTGTAAATCGTGCCTCCCTGTCTTTTCATTCTCAACTGAAAAAAACTGTCTTTGTTACTCCTAGCATGACTTCCCTTATGAAAACAAAATGCAATATTTTCATGTCCAACATAGATATTACATTACAAGGGTTAAAATTACACTCACTGCCTACATCTTTTCTGTCCGCCAACTCCACACCCCTTTAATGCATGACCATAAGCTACCATACCAGCAATGCCGAGTAGGTCCAACTTAAAGTCAATAAACTAAGAACCCAAATCATCACACAGATATCTACCATCTCTCTGTAATCCGCGGCTAGCCTCTACAAATGACGCAAAAGATGCTACTGTTTATTAAGAACGTGCAGAAGGCATCTAGCTTCTAGCAGTAGCACAGTGCTCCGTACACTCTTTCCCTAGCAGAATGGGTGTTTTTTGCACTTACAACAAGAAGGTTGAGTGCCACGGTAATAAACACACTCCCTGTACTTCCTTCAAAAGAGGGTCTAGTCTTCAAAATACGCCATGATTTACTTAATTCTGAACATTGTTCATACTGCTAAAGGTCACTTCACATCACACACCTAGTTTTGACTACATCTGCGTTTTCACCTTTTCTATTGCCAAATAGAAGAATTGCCAAATCATTCTGATTTATGAAATGAAAATCGATTGGCCAGAAGATCCACCGACTGATCTTATTGAACTCGTGAACTTATTTTGGGATAAACTGCGGTCGTGTACTCACCGATATAGGTCAGTCTTAAAATCCATCTGGCTGAGGAGCAGCTGCCTTTTCTGTTCAATGGTTCCTTCTTCTTCTTTTTCTTCTTTCCCATGTCTTCTATTGTAAATTGGATTGCAACGCCTTGTGGTAGCTTGCATTGCGCCATCTACTGTACAGGAGGAACCTAGCAGTCACAGACTTCAACGCAACTGGCTTTTCTCGTGCAGTGCCGTAACATGTCAATCATCTGGGGGGGGGGGGGCACTTGGGGTAGCCAATCAGATTCCAGGGGAGGCTAGTGCCCCCCCAGCCACCCCTGTAGCTCTGCCCCTACAGAGTCTACCTGTAATGTGCAATTTTTCCGAGCCTCTCAATAAGGCAATTTTTCTATACTTTTTCACGGTAGATAATGCAAATAGCCCTTTGTATTTAATCCTTCATTTGTCTAATTTTTATTTCAGTTTTATTTGTTATCTGTTTGACATTTTCTTGCTACTGTAACACGTGACTTTCCCCGATGTGGGATGAATAAAGTGAATCTAATCTAATCTAATCCCGACACCCTGTCCCACCACTCAGCAGGAGTAGGAGCAGGACAGCAGCTCGGAGTCAAAGTGTGTTTCAGTGCTCAAACTGTTGGGCTATTTAGTTGGGATTTTTGCAATGTAATAAAATGTGTTATTCCCTTATACTCATGTCTTATTATGTGACATTTGCATGGTAAATTAAACATATACTCAAATAAAAACAGCAAATGAGGTAGTCTTCTTCCTTTCTACAATGCTACACACTACATGATGCTACCCCACACATGGGGTAGAAAGTGAGATGCACTTCTGTCTTGCATGCCGCACAAATAGCAAGTGTGGATACTTGTGGAGTATTTCTGAAGCCTAGGTCACAACCGGACATACGATTTTTTGGCCGTGCAATTTTTGGCATTTCCCAAATCGCTGCTTTTTTTTGTTCATGGAGAAAGATGCGCGTTGGCCTTAAGTTTGTCTTGCAACCTGAAAAAAATGTAAGCGCCCGTAGAGTTTGTTTGACATGACAGAGAACCTCTGCGGCCAGTCTACGGCTCAAAAATCAGCACGTCACACGCGCACCCTCCGTGCGTTTCACGCGCGCCCTCCGTGTGTTTCTTGCGTTTTTTGCACGTAGACCGGCCGTAGGAGCACGTACGGCCGGTTGTGATCGAGGCTTTAGGCACGTCACTCATACAATGACTATGCATCACTCATGAGTCTTACTGTCATCGCAAAAAGCCCCTACTAGCCGTGCTGCTGACTTAGTTCAGGCTTACAAAAGGAATGCGGGTCCCGTACGTAGTGTATGCGTTCTTGATTTGTCGCAAGACCCGTAGAATTTGCATGCGGAGGACCAAAAGTCTCTATGGGCAATCTGTGACCTTCTACGGCACTGAACAAGTGTTGCGCAAGTCTCAAGCATGGTTTTGCCAATTTTTTTTTTACCGTAGACAGCCTGTAGCAGCACGTATGGTGGGTTGTGAGTGAGACTTTAGTTTACAATAAATGAGTCAAGAATGTTACATTTTCACTTTCTTAAAAAAATGATGGAAAATATTTAACTTTTCCATGATATTCTAGTTTTTTAGATATACCTGTATGTAGGTTTGTTAAAGCGATATAAATTAGGCATGTCTGCTAAATAGCAAATGAGGCTTGTTACATTCTTAGCTGGTTCCCTGATATGTTGCTATGTAGCTGAAAGGAAATGCATGCAACAATTATGGAGCTCCTTTGACTAGTTATCTCTCCTAATCATCTGTAACCACAACTGTCTTCTATTTGCTTGGAAAGGTGTCCGATTTGAGAGTTTGTGGTTGTAACACATTTGTGGTGGTGGTTAATAAGGAACTGGAAGCAGGTGCTGTAGTTCAAGGTAAGCTTCAGTTTTATTTACACTTTTCAGTTATTTTTACTCTTTAGTATACACACTACACACACGCGTGCGCAACAGGGTGTCATAGCTCTCTCTCTTGGTCTTGGCTGTCTACAAGATACACAGAGACACAGGTTAATAGACAGCCAGTAATTAGACACAGGTGCACCTCATCACATGTTACCTACGAGTTCAATCTGACTCCTCGCCTTTCACGGCCGACACTTGGCCATACCCTCACTGCCACAGTGGCAAAAATGTATGTTTATGATTATTGGGAATAGTTTCCCATCAACACAATGCAAGATTTTAGAAACTAAATTGTCTTTTTTTAATCAAGCTTTTTTGTTTGTTTGTTTGTTTGTTTGTTTGTTTGTTTGTTTGTTTTTTAACTGAAACCAGGAGGCATGGCTGATGTTAGCATAACATGTCTCACTCAGAGGTCTCCTAATGTCTTTTTATTAGATTAATTTAACATTTTAGGGCCATATTTAATACAAATTTGTGACAGTGCAAACCATCTTTTGGCATTAAAAAACTACTGCTGAGATTTACTGAAGATGAGCAGTGAAAAGTTAACAATGGAAAAAGTGGACACAGTTATTTCTGTGGCTAGCATCATTGTGTATTTGTAGGAGTTTCCTGTCAGACTGCAAAATTTTGGGGAGGAGAATATTTAAATGAATTATACTTTCTCCACTCATTTTAATTTATTTGGAATGCCAGAAGAAGATGTTATAAGAACACATCAATTGCCACAGCATATTATTCTTAATTTGCTGGAGGAAATCAAAAATGACCTGGAACCTAGAAGATGTCATGCACCAGTTTATGACCCTAATTTGCACTGCTCTTGGTAGCTTGTGTTGGTCATTATTCACATGAATTGGCTGCATCTGCATACATTAATTTGTGCATTGTTAGCAGATCATCCTCAGAATTGGCCACTGCCATTGGCACTTTTTTCTTTTTTCTTTTTTAATTCTAATTTGCCCTGCTTAGTAAATCTCGCCCTTAAAACATTAAAAAATGGTTTCATTATTTCTGACTACTTTCCAGAATTCAGACTCTGTCACACCTGATGCTTTCCTTGTGCATATTTTATATGTAAATTTTGGGTTAAAATTTGGATATACCTAGTCATAGGAAAGTATGCTTTATTTGAAAACATTTTTATTTGAAGACATCTTCTTTTATCTTCTTTCACCAAAGCACAGAAATAAATGCATCTTTTGCATCATTTCCCCTTTATTAAATTGGGTGAATTTAATGAACTCTGATCATTGCTATGGTTATTATTATGGATATGTACTGTAAATATATACAGTATGTGTGTGCATACAGTATACAGTATACACACTGCAGAAGTTCTCTGTGAGTGTAAATTATTTAACACATGCTGCTTTTTAGAGTAGTGCAGTGACACACACTGCATACCACAGCATGCGGACTGACTTCCGATCGTGTGTATTATTGATGTGCTCGCCTGGACACCTCCATTGTCTCGCAGCATGCCGTCACTGAGGCTTCTGGATTTGCTTTTGTCTTTTCTCTAAATATAATTGTTTTATTCAAACTGGCCCAATTGCTTAACCATCCATGACACAGCTCCACCCGCCAGTATGAGAAACATAGCACACACTCCTGCACTCCATTCATTTTATTGTCAAAGTCTTTGATGCACATCTTATATGTTGCTTTGCACTGACTCAGTTTAAGATTGATAGTCTGGCAGTAACATGTAACCTAATTTAATCATAACAAAAGTGGAGCAAAAATAAAATTTATTGCGACTGTAAGCAGTGAAGCTGTTGTAGCTTTGTACAGAGTATGTTTCACAAGACATCGTAAGTGTATTTGAATAGCAACGTTATTCTAGAGCCAGTCTGTGTAATAAACATACAGTGGCATGCAAAAGTTTGGGCACCCTTGCTGAAAATGCCTGTTACCGTAAATAGTTAAGTGAGCAGAAGATGAAGTGATCACCAAAAGGCATAAGGGTAAAGATTACACATTTCTTTAATATTTTCTGCAAGATTACATTTTTATTTCCATCATTTACAGGTGTAAAATACCAAAAAATGAAAAGGACCTGAAGCAAAAGTTTGGGCACCTGACATGGTCAGTACTTAGTAACACCCCCTTTGGCAAGTATCACAGCTTGTAAACACTTTTTGTACCCAGCTAATAATCTTTCAGTTCTTACCTGGGGGATTTTAGCACATTTGTCCTTGCAAAAGGCTTCCAGTTCTACAAGTTTCTTGGGCTGTCTTTCATGCACTGCTCTTTTGAGATCTATCCACAGATTTTCAATGATGTTTAGGTCAGGGGACTGTGAGGGCCATGGCAAAACCTTCAGCTTGTGCCTCTTGAGGTACTCCATTATAGATTTTGAGGTGTGTTTTGGATCATCGTCTTATTGTAGGACCCATCCTCTTTTTAACTTCAACTTTTTTACAGATGGTGTGATGTTTGTTTCCAGAGTTTGCTGGTATTTATTCGAATCCATTCTTCCCTCGACAAATTAAATGTGCCCTGTGCCACTGGCTGCAACACAACCCCAAAGCATGATCAATCCACACCCATGCTTCAGAGTTGGAAAGGTATTCTTTTCCTGGAATTTGGCACCCTTTTTTCTCCAAACAAACCTTTGCACATTGTGGCCAAAAAGTTCTATTTTGATTTCATCAGTCCACAGGACTTGTTTCCAAAATGCATCAGGCTTGCTTAGATGTTCATTTGCAAACTTCAGACACTGAATTTTGTGGCTTGGACACAGGACAGGTTTTCTTCTGATGACTCTCTCAAGAAGGTCATATTTGTTCAGGTGTTGCTGCATAGTAGAACAGTGCACCACCACTCCAGGGTCTGCTAAATCTTTCTGAAGGTCTTTTGCAGTCAAACGGGTTTTTATTTGCCTTTTTAGCAATCCAACGAGCAGTTCTTTCAGAAAGTTTTCTTCATCTTCCAGACCTCACCTTGATCTCCACTGTTTCTGTTAACTGCCATTTCTTAATAACATTACAATCTGAGGAAACAGCTACCTGAAAACACTTTGCTATGTTCTTGTAGCCTTCTCCTGCTTTGTGAGCATCAATTATTTTATTTTTCAGAATGCTAAGGAATTGCTTAGAGGAGCCCATGGCTGTTGATTTTAAGGATAAGTTTGAGGAGGCAGAGAATTTATATAGCTTTGAAATCTGCATCATCTGACCTTTCCTAATGAAAAATTTGAACAAGCCACAGCTCAATAAGCTAATTAAGGTCTGGAACCTTGGTAAAAGTTACCTAAGAACTCAAATGTATTGGGGTGCCCAAACATTCACCTGGTGTTCCTTTTCTTTTTTCACTCTCCAATTGCACAAAAAAATACACAAATCTTGCATAAAACGCTGAAAAGAAATGTCTTGTCTTTACCTTTATGCCTTTTGGTGATCAGTTCATCTTCTGCTCACTTAACTATTCACAGTAACAGACATTTTCAGCAAGGGTGCCCAAACTTTTGCATGCCACTGTAACATAGTAACAAAATAAACATAACATAATAGACCAGGCAAATAAAAGAAACTGTTATCATAACCTACATTCTGTGGCAGCTAGCTAACAACTAATTGGCTAATTAGTATTTGGTTTAAGATTAGCAATGACTGAAAATAACTTTATAAACTTTTTCACAGATTCTTGTAGAACACTAAATAAACATGAATTATTCATTACGTATCACAGCTTTAACTTTCCTGTGATGTACAGAAGAAGAAGAAACCTTTATTTGTCACATGCACACTTCAAGCACAGTGAAATTCATCCTCTGCATTTAACCCATCTGAAGCAGTGAATACATGCACATACACCCAGAGCAGTGGGCAGCCACACTACAGTGCCCGGGGAGCAGTCAGGGGTTAGGTACCTTGCTCAAGGGTACTTCAGCCCAAGGCTGCCCCACATTAACCTAACTGCATGTCTTTGGGGGAAACCAGAGCACCCGGAGGAAACCCACACAGACACAGGGAGAACATGCAAACTCCACACAGAAAGGCCCCCGCCAGTCACTGAGCTCGAACCCAGAACCTTCTTGCTGTGAGGCGACAGTGCTAACCACTACACCACCGTGCCGCCACCACCAGTCAAAGTTCGGACACACCTTCTAATTAAATGGTTTTTCTCTATTTGTATTAAGTAAAAGACACTTCATGTCTTAAATGAATGATGGATGTTGTTTCTCTTTACTTAGTTGAGCGGTTCTTGACATAATATGGATTACTACAGTTGTGGAATAGGGCTATTTACTGTATTTTTATTATTCACTATTTACTGTTTGATCTCAAATGCATTACGAAGGCCATAAATTGCACTAATTAACTTTTGATGAGGTACACCTGTTAAATTGAAAAGCATTCCAGGTGACTACCTCATGAAGCTGGTTAAGATAATGCCAATAGTGTGCAAAGTGGCATCAAGATAAACGGTGGCTACTTTGAAGAATCTAAAATGCAAAACATATTTTGTTTTTAACACTTTAATTTAACACATAATTCCATATATGTTCTATATGTTATTTCATAGTTTTGATGTCTTCAGTATTGTTCTACGATGTAGAAACTAGTCAGAGTGCAGAAAAACCTATGAATGAGTAGGGTACTGTAAACTGGTACTGTAAAAAACTTGATTTAAATGGCTTACTGTATTTACACATCTGTTTATCAGAGTTAGAGCCACTGCCAAAAGATAAATGAAACCGGAGAAGAGGCACACACATGCACATGCGTGCGCGCACACACACACACACACACACACACACACACAAAGGAAGAGAGAGAAAGAGAAGAAAGAGAAGAGAGAACCGGACACACTCCCGGACCATACAGCTCGGTTTCCCACTCCCCCTCACTTTCACACAGGAAGTTGTGTCTTAACTAGGGTCATGGATGCTGTACTCTTCAGGGAGTGAAGCCCACCCCACCCCCCACCTTTATTCCCATATTTCCCAGTTTGCAGAAAGAGAAACTGGAAGGTTTTACACAATGGCACATCCCAGTCTCTCATAACCTACTGCACTGGGGTGAACAGGTCAAATAAAAGGTCAGGATATTATGTAATTCACTATGAGCACATGGCAAAGTATTTGGCTACTCACTAAACATCACTTGGACTTCGGACAGGATGCAATGAGTTTCACTGGGAGTCTTTATTCTCACAAACTCACAGGAATCATAATAATATGGTGAAGAAGCTTGTTGGGCAATAAAACTCTTACCCATGCTGTTATCCATGTAAGCGAGGCACACCAGGTAAAGACAACTTGTAGAATTTGAAATAATTTAATGACATATTCAGGGGTGGATAAATCAGCAATGCAGGACAAGCAGATTTCTTAGCTAACGAATTTATGATTTGCTCACACTGTGTATTCCAGTTATAAGGCCCATTCTCATCAGACTTCACCAGCTAGTGGACACCATGAGGTACAGTAATTACAGGTGATTTAACCACAGAAAGATGTTCTCTGATTCACTACTTTTCAGCTGGTAGAAGGTAGTGAAGTAATAATGCTGCATTTGACTTACATTGGAAGTGAGAGATTGGCGCTTACAACGATATCATTTTGGATATTTGAGATACACAGTGGGAAAAAAAACATGGACAATTCTGTTTGTCTTTCATTAGCAACAAGCTAACAACTAACTGTGATGAGTGATATATATTTTCCTCCTCAAAACAGCAAGCTGTATAAGTCACTGTAATAGAATTAACAAGCAAATATATCTGTATGTTGACTGAGCAAAAGCAAATACTGTAGATAAATGTGTATACAGTAATACAGCCATGTTGATTTAATGTCACTTGCTGAACTCAGAGGAACTCGCAGCTGAGGAGACCATCCTGAATTCCTGAGGAGGAATCCTTAGTTAGCCCAAAGGTGGTTTTCTCGTTTTTTCCTGGTTAGAGGTTGGAAATCATGAGTTACAATCTCTAGTTACATGCAACAAAAGCAAGCAATAGTAAATCATCATAGAGTCACATAGTTTTACTGCTTAAATGAGACTCGATGCCAAAAGCATAGTTTTATCTACTAGAGAAACATTAATTCATTCATTTTCCAGCTTATCCACTGGGGGTCACAGGGTACACCCTGGGAAGGTCGCCAATCTATCACAGGGCTAACACAGAGGCCAAGTTTACATTAGACCGTATCTGTCTCGTTTTCTTCGCGGATGCACTGTCCGTTTACATTAAAACGCCTGGAAAGGCCGGGAAACGGGAATCCGCCAGGGTCCACGTGTTCAATCCAGATCGTGTCTGGTCCGGTGCTGTGTAAACATTGAGAATACGCGGATACGCTGTGCTGAGCTCTAGCTGGCGTCGTCATTGGACAACGTCACTGTGACATCCACCTTCCTGATTCGCTGGCGTTGGTCATGTGACGTGACTGCTGAAAAATGGCACGGACTTCCGCCTTGTATCACCTTTCATTAAAGAGTATAAAAGTATGAAAATACTGCAAATACTGATGCAAATACTGTCCATTGTGTAGTTATGATTGTCTTTAGGCTTGCCATCCTTCCACTTGCAAGTGGTAAGTGACGCGCATACCCGATATGCACTGAGATCACACACACAGCGGCTCAGTCCCGAATCACTGCTTGTGCACTTCACTCGCGCACTCTGTGAGCTGCGCAGGGCCGGAGTGCGCACCCTCCAGAGGGCACTTGCTGTTCAGGGCGGAGTGATTTGGAGCGCAGGATGCCTGCGGAGCCGAGCGTATCCATGTATTGGCGTTGCTGTGTGCACGCTAATCGTTTTAAAAACGTTAATCTGATGATCCGCTGATACGGTCTAATGTAAACCCCACCAGAGACAGACAGCCATTCACACTCACACCTATGGGCAATCTAGAGTAGTCAGTTGACCTAATCTGTATGCATTTGGACTGTGGGAGGAAACCAGAGCACCTGGAGGAAACCCATACAGTCATGAGGAGAACATGCAAACTCCACACAGAAAAGCCCCAGTTGGCCACCAGGTTCAAGCTTGCCTGCTAACCAAAGCACCACCGTGTTACCTGGAAGAGAAAACAATGGAAGGCAAATTAAATTTTAAACCACTGTGAATCCAACTCTGTAAACTTACAGCCAATTGTTTGGCTGCAAATTATGCTTAAACACAAATACATCAGTTGCTTTTGTAATTTTCTCATTTATAACCACTACCTGGCTCCCAAAACCTGGCACGGTTTTGGCCGTTGTTTCACTAGATAGTGTCCTATAGACAAGTACCACGGTACATTTTGACATTTTCTCTTTAAAAAAAAAGACTATTTCTCAGCTCATGGTAACATGAACCAACTCAACTCTTTTTTTTTTTTTGGAGATAATCTTAAACAGAGGCGGCACAGTGGTGTAGTGGTTAGCGCTGTCGCCTCACAGCAAGAAGGTCCGGGTTCGAGCCCCATGGCCGGCGAGGGCCTTTCTGTGCGGAGTTTGCATGTTCTCCCCGTGTCCGCGTGGGTTTCCTCCAGGTGCTCCGGTTTCCCCCACGGTCCAAAGACATGCAGGTTAGGTTAACTGGTGACTCTAAATTGACCGTAGGTGTGAATGGTTGTCTGTGTCTATGTGTCAGCCCTGTGATGACCTGGCGACTTGTCCAGGGTGTACCCTGCCTTTCGCCCGTAGTCAGCTGGGATAGGCTCCAGCTTGCCTGCGACCCTGTAGAACAGGATAAAGCAGCTAGAGATAATGAGATGAGATGAATCTTAAACAGATAGATTCATACGTGTTCCTAAAACAGGTTAGGCTTTTGTGACATTAAAAAAAAAATGAGGGTGTTGCTCTTTAAACTCTATTGTATTAGCTTTTATTGTGTGTCTTAACTTTCCCCCCACCTCTCCAAGAATACAATGGCTTTGTTTCTAATATTCCTAATATTTGCTCAAGATATTTTCTAATATACTCAAGACAGAGAGGCAGAGGTGTTTGTGAGTTGGGGCTTCCAGCCTGATAGGAGAAATACGCCAGAGATGCTCTTGTTGTCCACATGGAGGCACCGTGGACCCGACTCTAGGTGATGACCTCACTCTCTTAAGCCCGAACAATAAGAGATGCCTCGAGTCATATATATATATATATATATATATATATATATATATATATATATATATATATATATGTGTGTGTGTGTGTGTGTGTGTGAAGATGTGAAGAGGCTGGAATGAAACACCTCCGTGTTCTTGTTAGAGCATCCAAACAGGCCAGTCTTTCACAAAACCTGCATTAAAACTGCTTCACAGGCAGTCCGCAGTGGCCATCAATCAAACGGCTTGCGCTGGATTGGTTTCAAAAGAAAACTGGCCCCACCCCTATTAGTAGGCGGGGTCTTGACGTCTAAGAAAAGCGCGCGCTGGTGGCGGTTGGAGAGAACGCAAGCAGGCAGCGCGGCTCGCTCACACCGGGCGCAGGGAGACAGACGCTTCAACATCGCGTCTGCCTTCAAATAAGACACGACACAAGACAAAACACAGACACACACCGCCAGCGGAGGTAGGAAACTCTTTCTTTTAGAATTTGGGGACGGTTTGGGGTATTTTTTTCCTTCTAGGAGAGCGTGTGGAATGATGTATTTATTGAAGCACAGTGACTGTGTATGGAAATGGATTTGGCTGGAAATCTAGACAAGACTGAAGCTTATGTATGAAAAGGCTTCGCTGACAGTTAAGTGAAAGACTCATCTAGTCTTAACTAACTCCGATAAGAGTCTGATAGCCTGTGCCAAGTATGTGTTTATCTCAGTTAACTTCAGGTCATGAGAAACATGAATTAAGATGATTAGTGTAAACTCTATCATTTATAGAATTATCTATAAATCTCTCTCTCGCTCTCTCTCGCACACACACAGTTTCGAACACACACCCACAGTAAAGAACACAATGCCAGCCGTGATGAAAAACTCCGACATGGAGTTCGACTCCTTCCAGCCGTGTTTCTACCCGGACGAGGATGATTTTTACTTGTGCGGTCCGGGAGAAGACATCTGGAAAAAATTCGAACTGCTGCCCACCCCACCACTGTCCCCGAGCCGAGCGGCGCTCGCGAGCGGTGATGCAGCGGTCGAGTGCGCGTCTCCGGGTGCGTTTGGACTCGGCGATCCGTTGGACTGGGCTTCCGAGCTGCTGCTTCTCCCGCCGCAGGACACCGAGGACGAGGCGTGGCGCGCGCCGGAGAGCGACCTGTTCGGCGCGTGTGCACTCGACGACCCGGTGATCTTGCAGGACTGCATGTGGAGTGGCTTCTCGGCGCGAGAGAAACTCGAGCGCGCCGTCAACGAGAAGCTCAGTCGGACCGTTTCCTCGGTATGTGCCGTCGCTGCCGCTTCTGCTTCTGGATCTTCTGGACTTAAAAGCAGCGTTTTGAAGGCGCCCGAGACGAACCGGGCTGCAACTGAGTGCGTGGACCCTGCTGTGGTTTTCCCCTTCCCGGTGAACAAAAGGAACGGAGCGCAGAGCGCGTGCCAAACGCAGAGCGCATCCTTGGCTCACGTGGACAGGCGCGAGGACGACACCCCGAGCGACTCCGGTGAGTCATAATAATAATAATAATAATCACAGTCTCACATACACCATGAACTATTTTTACGCAACATATTAAGGACTGTTCGATTACTTCATCACTGTATAGTCTAAAAAAACAGACATGTCAAACATTTAGATTGATATATACATCAGTGTAAAATAACATCCCTTTCCAGATTTCTCTCTCAAATTGTGAATAAGGGTTTTTTGAGGACTATGGTGACACAGTATACAAGTGTTACTGGGTTAATTTGGAGAGATCACATGGCAGCCCCTCAATCGGATTAGTGCTGGGGTCAGTGGGTGCTGCTGCTGCTGCTCGTGCTGCCGGTGGGCGCGTTATGTCACAGCTCCGACTCCATCCACATGCCCGCTAGGTGGCACTAATCATAATAAAAACCAATGTGACTCGAATGGGCTTGAAAACAAACAGCTCCTTTTGTGTGATGTGATGTTTAAGGCAGGGATTGTTGGGATTTTCTTCACCAAAAAAAAAAAGAGTAGTGTGAAATCAAACTGATGTATAAAATAATGTATTTAAATCTAGCATCTTCAGTGATTCACACTTTTTCCTTCTGAGGAGCCCCAAAAGATCCTACTTAGAACCCTACAACAAGGGGGTTCCCCCTTTTAGAAAAGGTTCTGAGTAGAACTCTTTTGTTTCCTGAAAGATTTGGGTTTAAAATAATCCCAGCCTTCATTTTTGGACCTTGGTTACACTTCTGTATGAGGGTGATTTGTGGAGAATGTGGTCCGTTTAAGAAAATTCACATTCCCCTGATACAATATGGCACTTCCTGTCTAGACGTAGCCGTTGTTTGGTATGCAAATCTAGAACGACTGTCTCACGTGAGTGTGAGACCTGGCATGGAGTTCCGGCGTGTGGTCTGCATAAAGGTAGTGTGTGTGTGTGTAAAGAGTGAGAGTGAGAGAAAGGGAGAAAGCGAGTCTACCACTGTGGGCTCGACTTGGCAGGCAGGGAAACTTGCCGAAGGCTGCAGCATAATAATAATGGGGGAAAAACACCAGCCGTCTCTCTTTACAGCTTTGAACGAGCGCGATCTTCCTTCAGCTGTCTGTCTGGAACAGCTCCAAGTCACGTGTCTCAGGGTTTGGCCAAAGCCCGCGAATAATCACTACTCACGATTACAGCAATCCTGCACTCGCACTATGTAGGCGTCTTTTTTTTTTTTTTTCCAGAATTCTTTCCCCGCCCCAATCCCAAATAAAACATAGCCTCTGGCAGAAGCAAAGAAAAAAAGAAGTAAAGAAAGAGATCTTCTTTACTTTTCCATAAAGCCGCCTGGTCTCACCACACACACAGACGGGTTCCTGCGGAGCACGTTTGAAGTGTGAGACCATGAGATTTCAGTTAATGGCAAACACACTTCATGAGTGGCTTAGCTGATAATCACCTCCATTATCTCATAAATGCAGCCCAGAGGGTGTTGCATCTTCTTCGTGTTCTGTCTCTGCACCTGGACTGGCTGTTACAATCTCTCAGCAAAATGAGGACTGAACAAAGCTCAACACCCACACACAACTTTTTATCAAAGTTAAAGTCTGTCAAAGGGCATATTAAAATGATAGATGCTTATGAGAGATGCTAATGTATATCCATTCTGTGCTTTCTTACAGATGACAATGATGCATCAAAGTCTCAACATGTTTTTCGTTTGAGCAAACCATTTATCTGCTCTCTCTCTCTCTCTCTCTCTCTCTCTCTCTCACTCACACACACACACACACACACACACACACACACACAGAAAAATGAACAAACATTCCTTGTTACGCAAACACATTACTTATGAAATACTTTCTCATATTTTTATCTAGAATACATACACTTTGCTTATGAGAGATGCTAATGTATATCCATTCTGTGCTTTCTTACAGATGACAATGATGACGTGGATGATGAAGAGGAAGAGGAAGAAGAAGAAGAGGAGGAGGAAATCGATGTAGTCACAGTTGAGAAACGGCGTTCCACCACAAGCAAGACCTTCAACTCTCAGGCCTCATCAACGACCCGGCAAAATCCAGCCGCAAGCCGAGTGCCCCAGGAACTCATCTTGAAAAGGACGGCAGCTGCCTCCATCCACCAGCAGCAGCACAACTATGCAGCGCCTTCACCATACTCTGATGACTCGGACCTTCCCTCTGCTCCCCCAAGCAAAAAACACAGATCCGATAGCAGCGGTAGCTCCAGCACAAACTCCCAGCGTAGTGCTAAAACAAATACATGCTTGCCAATCTCACTGAACGGGACTCAACGGCTCAGGAAAAGTGGCTCAGGGTCAGACTCGGAGGACAACGAGCGCCGCCGCAACCACAACATTCTGGAGCGACAACGACGCAATGACCTGCGTTCCAGCTTCCTGACACTGCGCGATCAGCTGCCTGAGCTAGCTAAAAATGACAAGGCAGCCAAAGTGCTGATCCTCAAGAAGGCTGCAGAGTATGTGGCTTCACTTGAGGCCCAGGAGCTTCGGCTTCATCAGGAAAAGGACAAGCTCCAGGCGAGACGGCAGCAGCTCCTCCGCCGCCTGGAACAAGCCAGGACTCGCTAGCCTGCTACCTGCTCAATGTTAGCACTCACGGCTGTAAGCTAATTGACTGAACAGCCCCAAAAGAACGAACTTACGGACACTCACTGCCGCCACTTTCTTTGCACATTTTTGGACGTCTAGAATGTTTCGGGTTTACTTTTGTCATTCCAGTCACATCAAGGAAAAGAGAAAGTACAAGGATGGTCTTTTATTCCATCCTAAATTCTTATTGTTTTTTAATAGGTTTTTTGAGTCAGAATTGACAACAAACCCCTTCCTCTCTCAGACTTTCGTAGGCCTGCCATTCAGGAATGTGGAAGTTGAGGAGGAGCACGCAATACAACACACACCCACTTTGCCTTCACTTTGCAAATGACACGAAAAGCAAATAAACTTTAAAAAAAAGATTGAACATGATTCAGGAGTCAGTTCACTGGGACTCGACTCACACACCTCTTTCTGGTGCTTTTAACTCCAGATATACCTCTGAGCACCTTGATGTCAGTTAAGCAAAACACTATCAGTCTGCCTTGTTTTTTGTACACATCTTTGGGTTTTTCTAAGAAAATAATTAGACTGGAAGTTTATATACCTTTATTAAGTACTGTATGACCTCGATTTACGAGGAACTTTGTAATATATGTTTTTTTTTTTTCAGTTTCATATTACTGTTCTTTGTTCATCATACACTACTTACTAATTTGTACACCTACACTTTAGTGTGCCTCTGATACATACTAAAAATTGATACTTATATTTTCGTATGAAAATGAGTAGATATCACTATCTTGTTTTATCTCTTTGCTCTTTGCGTTCATTGATTTTTTTTTTTTGTACAGAAATCCCTCTATCTACATTTACCACCTTGCACCCTTTCTTTCCTCCATTGTTTGTTTATATATTTGTACCTATTGGGTTCATAGAACTGGGTCAATGGGAATCTCTCTCTCTCTCTCTCGAGCATACATTTTAGTGCTGCAACTCATAGCACTTTGAAATACCTCATTTTGAAAAATAAATAGGCTTTGAAAACACTGTTTCTGACTCGAGAGAGTTCTCAGTACACACACTCCAAAAATACTTCACACCTCCAGTACTCCCTGTGAAGAGTTGAAGGGGTTAATATGTTCATGTACACCATCTAGGTCAGTGAAGATGAACTAAAAAAGAGTCTGACTCAATTTAAGAGTCTAATGAGTCTCTCTCCCAAATGATTCTCACTCAGGTCGTTTGAAATGAGCTCATATTTCATACAATATAATTTCTCAAGAGGATGCATGCTTATAGGGTTCACTATTCACATTCGAGTATTCACATCATCGACAATGTCTAGAGTGTGATGAAGAAAGCACTTTTTTGTTCATCATTTTTAATATTCCTTTTTTGTTAGCTATTTGGCGTATTCCATATTTGGGTTGGCCAGGCTCTTTCTAAAAGGAGGAGAGTGTGTCCTTCTTTATTCTCTCTCTCTAACACACACACGCGCAACACAAAGTGGTTGTAAAAGTATAGGGCACGCACACACAAAATATACACATGCTCTCTCACCAAGAGGCGACATTGAAGCGTGCTCTTGCGCGCGCGCACACAAAACGCCGCTCCTTTCCTCATTGTTCGGAGGGTCGCCATGGAAACTGGAGCAGCTGCAGCGTGGTGCACTTGGAGCGAGAGAGAGAGAGAGAGCATTTTATTCTGTGTGTATATACGCCTGTGTGTGTGTGTGTTTTCTGTCCTTTGTGCCCAGGCTGTCGTGACTGGGGTGCCTAATATCAGGGAGAGAGAGTTTGTGACTCTGGGCCACATGGCATGAAAGCGTGCTCTAACAGAGGAAAGAAAAAACAAAACAAAATAAAGACTGTAAGAGAAGAGAGACGAAATGGAGAAAAATAAATAAGGAGAGAAAGATAAAATAAACTACTCTGTAGACTATGGAATGATTACATAACTGTCTGAGATTTCTCTCTCTCTCTGTGGTGTGTGTGTGTGAGTGAACTGTAAGATGCAATGGACATGGGAGACCCCACTGTACCATCTGGCTGATGGCTTATCTTAATTTGGTTATGGAGAAAAACAAAAAACCTGAAGTCACAGAGACCGAGACAATAACACCACCCCGACTATAGCAGCAGAGCTACAGAGACAGAGGCCAGATATGCCCCCCCCCCCCCCCCCCCCCCCACACACACACAACACACACAGATTGTCGGTCTTACTCATTCCCTCTCTCTGTCAAACATATGGTTGTTTTTTAATCACTGATTAACACACATTAGCTTCAGAATGGATGTCCTTCTTCACTATACTAATAAGGTTAACAATGACAACTGCATGTCACTCTGTGAGTGTGTGTGTTTGATTTTGTTTGACTTTAAACATGTCTTAACCTTTGAATATCAAGCTATACTCAACCAATTGATACAAATCATTCTGTAGTTCATTCGTGGGATATGACTGTTTCGGTATCGGAAATATTATACAGTATAGTGATGTAATCCCGAAAGAACAAGCAAAGCAGGTGTAAATCAATCAGAAGAAAGTATTTCTCTTCTATTCTGATAAATGACTGCAGGCTAAGAGCAGTACACTTTACAAGTCTGTTTAATGAATATTCTAGAAGCTTCTCACTAACTAATAATAAATAAATAATTGTACTTGCTGTAGTGTTACATGTCATTTAAGATCATCCTCATTTAAAATGTGAAGTGGTAAGCAGATACAGGGATGTAGCCTGATAAAATCCCCAAGTCAATCCTGAAAAAAAAAATGACATTAAAATCTTCAAAAAAGTGCTTTAAGAATATGGTTACAGTACCAGCATCATGTGCCATTTTCATAGTGCTGAATAAAACCCTCACAGCTTCAGGATGAACAGCATATCAATCGATAGTTACATTGCAGTCTTCCACCATGTATGTATTCTTGAAAGGTTCTATGCTTTTCCACTTCTAAAGAAACTGTTTGGTTCCAAAATACTGCTGTTATTAGAAAGCTTATCACTTCTGGACAGGTATGCTCTACAAGATTTTACAATGCTTTCACATACAATGACAAGCAAGTGAACAGAGAAACCAGGTGCACCATTCTCTGACTCACCTCTGTTCCTTCACATCACAAAAAAGCAGTTCTAATCTTTTCCAGTCCAAAATTGCAGGTTCGGTTCCAGCACCAAAAATACTGCTGTGCTTTTTAAAAATCTATTTGAGTACTGTACTTAAGTACATTTATCGAGTATCTGTACTATACTTGAGTGTAAATTTTTTTGGGGAACTGTATGACTTTTACTCCACTACATATGAAAGACACATATTGTACTTTTGACTCCATTATGTTTCTATGAAGGTTCACTTTACTTGTTACTTTGAGGCATAGCTTTGAAATAAGCAAATGAATTTTCTTTTCATTTCTTAATGCAGTAGGCCACATGTGTTCTTCACAGCAGAAAACCAACCACAGTAAACTATTTCTATGCTCAAGTTGTTGGATTTGAACAGTGCAGTTTAAACTTACTGGTGATAATGATGGTAATGATGGCAATGATGGCTACGACAGATTAAAAGGATGATTCTTCACCAGAGCACCCATGGCCATGTTTGGGATTTTCGAAATGAAAAAAGATTCATATTGCTTGAAATGTTTGCTCTGTTTCCCGTGCACAAACTTCATCACTACCTACAAATATTCATGAGGAAGCATGTCTAGGTATGTAAACATTTGTTGGTGGTGTGGGGGATGCAAAAGAAAAAACTGAATCCAACAATGGCTGACCTTTTTCCAATTCATAAATAATTCTAAAGTATATTTTTTCCAAATAAATAAATAAATAAATAAATAAATAAATAAATAAAGTTTATATAGGCTTTGTAGCAAGGTTTTTATTTTATAGGTTCAAGTTAGTCAGTGCATTCAGTAGGTTGACATGAAAAAGAAAACATTAAAAACATTAAACACAAAACATTAAAAAGTACTTTTGAATACTTAAGATTTTTGAAAGTAAGTACTCCAGTATTTCAACTTGTGTAAAAAAAAAAAAAAGACTGAACAACTTTCACTTGAATTGGAGTAATATTTCGCCAGGAATATCTATACTTTGACTCAAGTATTGTTGACTTTGCTCACCTCTGAAGATCACTGCAAACAAAATGAAGTGTTATAAAATAACAGCACAGAATACATAGAACAAATTATCTATTAATTATGTGAAAAACTGGGGGCACCCTATTATTGGAAAATAACCAACAACAAAGTCCAATAATAGTATGTCTTAAAGTGTTTTATTTTTCTTATACCACAGCAAGTTGACAACAATTACTATTACTTTTTCATCAGTGGAAAAGGAGTAATAGAAAATGAGCCTGATGGAGAGTCAGGATAAAGAGGAAGAGACTGGACAAGCATCCAGCCCTTTTAATCCCCTGGGCTCAGTAAGAGCTGAGCTAATCCTTAGAAACATGCAGCACCGCCACCCAAACAAAAGCATGGCAGTGTTAATATGCCCCTGTCCAACAGGGCACCGCTGATGGAGGGGTTGAGGTGCCATCTGTCTCACGTCAGGTGCTGAAAGGAGAAACCGAGGCTGAACGGTGTGTGTGTGAGAGGAGAGGTGGAAGTCATAGGTGATCAAAGTTTAACCAATTGTTTCATGATTAGCATACAGATGGTTGAATGTGCTCTCTCTCTCTCTCTCTCTCTCTCTCTCTCTCTCTTTATGACAGTACATCATCTCTTTCAGTTTGTGGCTCATGTGCAAATGTGACAAATGTGTTATAATGAATAATCCAGTAATAGAATACTTTAAATATGTGATAAAAATCCAGCAAGCCAGGAACCAAACATGGCCCAACACCAAAATAAACTTTGAACACCTTTATTTCTTTATTTAAGATTCAGGTAAGGCCATAAGTTTATACTAAAAGTAATCAAACTCAAATTTTCACAACTCAACATATTTCTTTGGACAAGTCACTTAGAACATCTACTTGGTACACACCAGAGGCCATTTTAAAACAATTGATTAACATTTACAACGTATTTATTTCAGATTGAATTCCCCATATCAGAAATTCAGGGGGTTAAATATTTACATACACCAAGTTGACTGTCTCTTGAAAAAGTGGCTACATTTTGAACAAGTGTCTTTTTGCTCTTGATACCATGGGAAAAGTCAAACAACTCAACCAAAACCTCAGGAAAAAAAAATGTGGCCCTCTGTGAGTTTTATTCCTCCTTAGGAGCAATTTCCAAACAACTGAAGTTACCATGGGCATCTGGACAAACAATTGTGTGCAAATATAAAAATCTTGGAAGCAAACAGACACTGCATTGTTCTGGAAAGATGCACAAATGAACTCACAGGGTTAAATGAACTTTGGTCCGAAAGGTTCATCTGAAACCCAAGACTGTTGTCTTGGGTTTCGGGTGAACCATTCGGAACAAAGTTCATTCACAAAGGAACTGGTGAAGGAGTTGGAGGCATCAGGCACCAAAGTATGTACATCCACCATTAAAGCAAAAAAAAAAAAAACAACCCCCCCCACAAATAACCTCTGTGTTCTGATCACAACAAGTACCCTGATGTGCTCCCTACATGTTTTAATTAAAAATAAAACTTTAGCACAACAATTTATCCATTTTAGTAGTTATGATATTGCTAAGAATAAGCTTCCCTGGGCGTGGCCATTTGCACTGAAACCAGATATCCGCTTGTGATGTAGCTGACTTGCTAGTACACCATTTACCTTAGTATAACAAAGCCATCAAATAGAGGCTTCTAATTCTAAAAAAAAAAATCCCTGGGCGCTGGAGTGCAGCTCCTTATTGCTCTAGGTATGTGTGTTCATGTTCACTGCTTCAGATGGCTTAAATGCAGAGAAAGAATTTCACTGAGCTGCAATGTATATGTGACAAATAAAGGCTTCTAATTCTAAAAATCTAATCAGAAATTTTCTCTTGCCATGTGATTTTTTTTTTACTGGCAACAAAATATACAAATCAACAGACTTCACTTTAATGAAGTGTAACTCTAACTCAGTTAGATAACACATACACAGTACTGACACAGAATTGTGTAGAGATGAGTTGAAATTGAGGAAATGGCTGATCGAGGAAGGTTTCCTGTGAGATTTGGCTTTCTTGAACTTGATAAAATGTGTTTACACAATACCACAATGTCAACCCCCAGACCCATGCTTATCAATTTCATTATTGTTCAGTCATCAAATCAGCTGATCAGACTCAAACACAGTTGCATTACTTATAAATAAACTCTGCCCTCTAGCACTGTTACTGTCGCTAAAGTGCAAACTAGCCATGATACAGCCAATAGATTTTAGCCTCGGTAAGTCATGTAGTGTGTAAGTTACATCACAGTCTAGGATTCTCTCATGTAATTTGTACTCAGAGTGTGATATTTAAACCTCGGGGAGAGTAAGATGGCAGCATCCAGGGACATTGTTTTTCTTTTAAAATAAAATCTGTACACAATATACAGGTATAAATATGAACAAATTAATAATCAAACATGTTTTGTATGGATATTATCTGTCAGTGTAAAAGAGTTCATTGTTGGGTTTTTGAGAGTTAGCATGGGGGGTGGCATGGTGGTGTAGTGGTTAGCACTGTCGCCTCACAGCAAGAAGGTCCTGGGTTCAAGCCCAGTGGCCGACGAGGGCCTTTCTGTGTGGAGTTTGCATGCTCTCTCCATGTCTGTGTGGGTTTCCTCCGGGTGCTCCGGTTTCCCCCACAGTCCAAAGGCATGCAGGTTAGGCTGTTTGGTGGCTCTAAATTGACCGTAGGTGTGAGTGTGAATGGCTGTCTGTGTCTATGTGTCAGCCCTGCACTGACCTGGGGACTTGTCCAGGGTGTATTCCGCCTCTCGCCCATAGTCAGCTGGGATAGGCTCCAGCTTGCCTGCGACCCTGTAGGGCAAGATATGTGGCTAGAGTAATGGATGGATGGATGGATGGATGGATGGAGTTGGCATGGCCTGAGAGGGTATCATGTAAAGAAGAAGCTCCTACTCCTTGACTGGCTTAAAAAGCTAGACTGAAGGTGAGCACCAGCCTTTTGGAAGAATGTGATCTCCTCAGATGAAATGAACATCAAACTTTTTGGTCTGAATAATTAGCATTATATATGGAAGAAAAGGGTGAAGATTTTAATCTGAAGAATGCCAACTGTGAAGCATGGGGGTGGCAGCATCACATTGTGGGGGGTGTTTTGCTGTAAAAGCTATTGTAAGTAGCTTGTTGAAAGCAACCCCAAGAGTTTGATTCTATCATGCAGAAAAAGTAGATGCAGTTGCAAATTATGGTTTATTAGAAAGTTAAGTCAGTTTATTTGTATAGCACTTTTAACAATAAACAGACAGGGTAGCACTGTCACCTCACAGCAAGCAGGTTCTGGGTTTGAGCCCAGCGACTGACAGGGGCCTTTCTGTGTGGAGTTTGCATGTTCCCTGTGTCTGTGTGGGTTTCCTCTGGGTGTTCTGGTTTCCCCCAAAGACATGTAGTTAGGTTAACTAGCTTCTTTAAATTGCCCATAAGTGTGAATGGTTGTTGGTCTGGTGAAACTGCAACAGGCCTAGCAAGCTGGTGGCAGGTGAAGTGTGCTCAAGATAGACATGGGGAGCCTCGTAAGAGGCTGACAACTGACAAACCAATTGGCCTACAGGTCATGCGAAAATAAAATAAACAACAGACATTGTTGCAAAGCAGCTTTACAGAGAAATAAAGACTTTAAACATATGAACTAATGTATGAACCTAATGAGCAAGCCTGAGGCAACGGTGGCAAGGACACATGAGGAACAAACCTTGAGAGAAGCCCATCATCATTTGGGTGATAACAGATAGTGTGATTATAAATGACTTGCTTCTATAACTATGTCCTATATACTGTAGTCACAAAGTACAGTTGTGTAACCAGGAGATTTATTAAAGTTTTAGCATGAATTCTATTTTGTTGAAATTATCAACTGTTCATTGATGGAGACTTGAGTCCAAAACTGTTCATGACAACTGCAGTCCTAAAGTTATCATGTCAATTGTAACCCTAAGCCATTGTAGCAAAACTGTAAGTGTCCAGAGCCATCTTCTAAGCATATCTTTTGACTGTCCATATGGGGCCATCCTCCACAGGAGTGTTGTGATGAAACTCCAGCCAGAAGTAGGGCATCAGGATGGATCAGGCAGGTCTGGAGCGCAGGAGAAGCCAACATCTCTGGTATCTCAGGATTGATGTGTAATTTGACAGAGAAAGAAGATAAAAAGTGCTGTAGATAATGGCATAGTCAACAAAATGGGCAAAAAGTTCAGGCAATCAGTAAACTAGGAAAAACCAGAATCACAAAAAACAAAGAATAAGCACAGATTCAACACTAGGAATAATAATAACAACAAAAGGCTTTGTACATAAGCAAAAAGGCACATGAAATTATATTTTGCAATTATGCTATTTAATTTGAATTAAATGATTGGATAGCCTACCTACCTGCCTACCTACATGCATGCACTCTGCCTGTGCACTCATTGATGGTGACCAGTCTTCCACAAGGCTTGGCAGACATATTGCTAAAGCTAGCAAGCTAGTTGACAGCTGTGAGTATTAACAATAGCCAGGTTTGTTGTTTACATTCATTATGATATGCATGATGGGCTTTTTACAGTCCTGTGACTGCCACAGATGACAGATTATTCCCCCTTTTTTTTGTCAGAGCATTTGATTTATTCATTCCTGTCAGGATATAAAGAAAATGTCAAGAAATATAACAAAAACTGCTTCTAAAATATTACCTACCATACCTTTAAGAAGCAATGCCGTTCCTTTAGGTTTGGAGGGAACGTTTTGCAGTTTCTTGGTATCACGAAAAGCTTTTTTTTGTGGTGTTTATTGTTTTTTGTTTTATTAACTTCAAGAGGAAAAGGAAAGAGATTATGGAACAACTGTTTATAGCTGCTATAAATGATAATATATTTCATGGATGCTCCACAGCATTAAATGTAACTGTAAACCTGTAAACTGTAAATGTAATGTCTGCTTGGAGTTCTCAGCACCTGAAAATCACCTGGTGCTGCTGAGGATGGCTCCACATGGACAGCCCAAAGATCACCATGAGATTACTGTGGATGGTTCCACAAAGAAACCATAAAGATGGATGTGGCGGTCCTTCTTTGGATAGTCTTGCAGTGACTGCAGTGAAACACAAACAGCTGCACTCAAATTCTTTATCACTGAACAATTAATAACTTCAGTTCAATGTAGGCTACATCCACATGACAACGGCAACGAGATTTTATTTAAAAAAATATCGTGTCCACATGGGCAATGGATCAGTAAAATATCAGGTACATATGGCAACGCAACGCTTGCTGAAAACGATGCAATACACATGCCACACCTCTACGTGCGCTGTAAGACGGTCCCATCGGAGACACCAGAACAATAGAAGAAGTAGGACGCATGCGCATAAACCCCTTCTTCTACCCAGCGTGAAGCACTCACAGGAACAAGCACACAACAACAAGAAGATGGCTGCGACTACGTGAGGAAATCGTGCCTTCTATGTGTACAAATTAGTTTTATTAGTGTGCATAGTTTTATATAACTTAATTTTCTTATTGTGTGTGAACATTTTGAAAAGCATTTTTATATAATTTATATAACTTTATATTGTGTGTGAACATTTTGAAAAGCAGTCTTATCCAATAAAAAAAAGAAATTCAAGAAATGGTTCAGTTACTTGTTTATTTAAAAGAAAAGCTGTATACAAAAGTGAATGCAATGCAGTGGTTCATACAAAACAGCGAGAGTGCTGCTTGTTCTAGTCATGTGGTTGTGACGTCATCGTAAAGAAATCCGTTCTACTCATCCAGACGACTTCGCAATGGTGCCGTTGCCAGATTTTTCCACTCTGGAACCCGTTCTCGTTTTGGGGCACCCAAAATGCCGGTGCTGTGTGGACGCCAGGCCGAAACGATAAACAATTTTATCAGATTCACCTGAATCCGTTGCCATGTGGACAGCCTCTCAGTAGACCTTCAGTTAAAAGTATAATAAATTCAGAAATTATTTTGATACTCATAGTTACATGTCAAGTTCATGCACACAGTTATCTCATCTCATTATCTCTAGCCGCTTTATCCTGTTCTACAGGGTCGCAGGCAAGCTGGAGCCTATCCCAGCTGACTACGGGTGAAAGGCGGGGTACACCCTGGACAAGTCACCAGGTCATCACAGGGCTGACACATAGACACAGACAACCATTCACACTCACATTCACACCTACGGTCAATTTAGAGTCACCAGTTAACCTAACCTGCATGTCTTTGGACTGTGGGGGAAACCGGAGCACCCGGAGGAAACCCACGCAGACATGGGGAGAACATGCAAACTCCACACAGAAAGGCCCTCGCCAGCCACGGGGCTCGAACCCGGACCTTCTTGCTGTGAGGCGACAGCGCTAACCACTACACCACCATGCCGCCCACACAGTTATAAAGTGAGTTATTTATAATCACATTATTTGGTGTCATCCAGATGAGAATGGGTTCCCTTTTGAGACTGGTTCTTCTTAAGGTTTCTTCCTCATGTTGTCTCATGGAGTTTTCATTTCCAGCATCACCTCTGACTTGCTCATTAAATTTATAAATTTTAAAATATGTATCTGGAATCTGCACATTTCTGTAAAGCTGCTTTCATTAAAAGTGCTATACAAAACATTGAATTGAGTTAAATTAAACCAATAAAAATACTATATATTATTTGATAATTTAGAAAATTGCAATTATTGGCAAATTGTTGCAGTATAACTGGATAAAATATTTAATGTGGTGCTGATATCGGAAAAGAATAACCTACAGGGTCACAGTAACTCCACTTTGCATCAAGTTGCATCACACCATTGCATCAGACTTCACTGATTATTTTCCTATAGCAGTGCACCCCATGATGAGTTATTCATTTATTTATTGCCACCTCAACAACTGTCCTTTATTAATAGAAAGAAAGAAAGAAAGAAAGAAAGAAAGAAAGAAAGAAAGAAAGAAAGAAAGAAAGAAAGAAAGAAAGAAAATACATTTCTCTAAATGACACCCCAAGATGGAGAGAAACCCAACATTAGTTTTCTCAAGAGTGAGAACTTTCAGAATTACATAGTCTTTTTGCTGTGAGTTAAAGGTCATGATAGCATTGTTTGCATGCCCTACTCTGACAGTTATCTGTCTGTTTGATCACATACATCAGCACAGAGCTCCTCAGACACATTTAGGGCAGATCTCAGAGGGAAGCTATTTAATGAACACACACACACAAAAAAAAAGAAGTTAGTTTGAGTTATCAAAAAGAATCAAGGTTCTAATTTTAAGGAAGTTTATTTTTTTTGTATTTGAGTGTCACTTGTCTCAAAGGCTGAGCATAGTGTGTATGCTGCTTCATAGAAAACATGATGTAAAATTAGCAATTTAGCCATTTGCTCAACACAATGCTAAACATTTGATCCCCTACAATATAACTAATACTAGGAAAAAACATTCAACCATAAAATTTAATGAAGCTTCTCCCATAAAATCCATTTAGCTTCTACATTTAATATTTACATGAATTTATATTATTTATAATGTGATTTTTTAAAATAATGTTAGCTATAGCAAAACTTTGCACTGTTATTTTACATTAATCACTAAAATTTGGTTAACGCTTTACATTAAGGTTCCCTTAACTAATACTATTTACTGCATAAAGCGACAATAACAAATGATAAATGTTAGAATTAATAAACACAGCGCCATTAAATTCTTGATTCTGATTGGTCAGAAGACATTAATTAATTTTCTGTCACTATAATTTTTCTACAATTTGCTCTGATAGTAGTGCTGACTATAATTCAAATCAGAGGTTTATATTAATATGCTCATTTTAATACGTTATTGTTTCTATAGTTCCAGTTCATTCATGGGGTTGATTATTTTCTTATAACTGTACACAATGTTTCATTTTATTCCTTACTTATTGCATGTATTATTGATGAACATATACATGTTTTAAAAAACTTGCACAGACTCATGTTTATTCAATCCATGTCCATATAAATAAACAAAAAAATAAATGACAGCTTGTCACTAAAATGTTGATAACATTCTGAACTCTACAGATGTAAATGTATGTAAATATTAGAACTACTCAGTCTATTCAGAATTAATTTATTATTAATTTCTGAATTTTGCCACTTAAGAACCACAAACATATTCATTAAGGTGATGTTCATATCTGCCATTATGGGCTTCATTTTACTTATTGATGGTGTAAACATGATGGTGTAAATTAAATAATCAGAACATGTACTGCATGTTCTGATTATTTAATTTATTTGATTTATTATTTAAAAAATAATCAGTTACAAACATTAGGTACAAGCATTACAAGCATGAGTTATGTTGTTAATGTTATTGATGGTGTTACACTGAAGTTTTCTTGTGTGTTATTGAATGTGTTAGTGTTGTGTTAGTCTCAGTGTTGTGAAAGATCCTATAAAAGACAAAAAAAAAACCCAATAACAATAGCTTTCTAGAAAATACATTTTGTTTTTATTTGTATGTTATTAGAAGAAATCTTTAGGAATGCCAAAATTGGATAAAAGTGAAATGTAAATGTTGTTGGAAACCTTCAGTTTGCGCATCCAGATCGTGGTGTGTGAATGCTGCAGGCTGGTGGAGTGAATACAGATTACAGGCCTGTCTGACCAGCTGACAGATCACACTACAATTAAATCACATACGCCTTTCACTGCTCACACACACACACACACACACACACACACACACACACGCTAAGGTATCTGCTTACTTAATTCCTTAATTCAATAAACGTTAATCTGTCACATCCACTGCCCGTCTGTCTCCTACAACTTCATGCACTCCAGTAAACATCTCACACTGCACCTTACCACTCCCCATCACCTGAGTATTAATCATGGACACCTGTTCACAATCACAGCCACTCAACTTAAGGACTTGACACACACACTCATATTGTGAATTATTGCTCTTGCTCACACTGTTCATACAAGCTGTTTGTTTACCTTGCCAGTTTCCAAGTGTTTGACCTGTTTTGTTTACAAACTTGTATTTTGGACTTAGTCTATCTTGTTTGTGCCTCAGTTTACCTCTGCCTGTTTTGACCATGATTCTGCTTGCTGTTCTGGATTTCCTTGCTTGATTGAACTCTTACTAAACTGCCTCTAACTGCACTTGCATTCTGTTATCTTGTGTGCGGGCCTCATGACAGAACACTTTGCCACAACATGGATGCCACAGAGAGAGAGAGAGCCTGCACCCTGTACAGCATTCTCGCCAGGACCGGCTAATGGGTGAACAGCTACAACATCTCCATGCAACAGAGGAGAAGCTCATGCAGCTAGCTTATGCGCTTTCACAGGTGTCTCTGCCTCGCTCTATGCAAGTACCACAGCAGACCCGTTCAGTCACCACAAGCTCACTGACTGCTTGTCCTGACAAGTTTTCTGGAGACACCACCCAGTGTCTTCCTACTCCAGTGCTCATTGTATTTTGCAGCCCAAGAAGGAGTTTCTGATTATGACAAGGTGGCTCAGTTCATGAACTTACTCACAGGCAAAGTTCTCCGATGGGCCACTGCTGTCTGGGAGCAGGGCAGCAGATCAACACTAACTTGTGAGCTCTGTCTCAATGTTCAGAAGAAACTTTGATCATGCACCAGAGGAGACAGATTTCAGTGAAAATCTACTGACTATTCACCAAGGATCACAGTGAGCAGCTGAGAACACCCTTGAGTTCTGCAATTATCAGCAGGCAGTGGGTGGAATGAGCCAACCCTGAAAACCATCTTCTGCCAAGGGCTCAACTCTGATGCCCTTACAGAACTTACCTGCCATGACAACCAGGTCACCCTGGATGTGCTTATTGATCTTGCTGTCTGCCTTGATCACCTCATCCAACAGCGGTCCAAGGTGCCAAGTCTCACTAGCTCTATTAACCAACCCTGAATCCATGCAGATTGGCCGCATGCAGCTCAGCATCACTGAGAGAGAGAGAGAAAGAGGCAAAGATGTGAGCACTGGTGCTTCTATTGTGGTGATCCAGAGCACTTCATATCTAGCTGCCTGCAGCACTGCAAAGCTCCTGTCAAGGAAACGTTGAGAGAAAACACCTGCGATGTCTCAACCATTCCTGGTGAGCCAATTTCAGTTTCTCTCCCACAAATCCTTGATGCTGCAAGTGAAAATAGAACTCTCAGGATCCCAATTTGTTCTCACAGCCCTGGTGGACTCCGGAGTGGCCGCAAGCTTCATCAGTCAGCACACAGCAGAACAACTCCAAATACCTCTCCTTCATCTCACCACACTGCTGCGCCTACATGCCACTGATGCGGACCCATAGGCACTGGCATAGTGACCCACTGTATCCCATGTTTGACCTTCAGGTCAACAGACTGCAGTGTGAGACCACAAGCCTCCTGGTCACCTCCATGCCATCTCACCCTGTTATCCTGGGCATACTGTGGATGGAGTTACACAATCCAGTCATCTCATGGGCTGAATGTGAAATCATCCAGTGGTCCTTGTACTGTCTTGAACATTGTCTTCAATGTCCCATCTCTGCCAAGCCTTGACTACAATTGAAAGCTCTAATACCTTGGACCAAATCAGGATTCCCAAAGAGTACCACAAACTCATGGAAGTGTTCAGTAAAAAGAAATCCAGTGGCCTTCTCCTGCATTGTCCCCAGTTGTGCTATTGACCTGCTTCTAGGCACCACTCCACCTTGCAGCTGCATCTAGCCAGCTCTCATAGAACAGTGAATAATGGAGGAGTATGTGCAAGAAGCACTCATTCAGGGGTACATTCACCCCTTGATGTCTCCTGTGTCAGCAGAATTTTTCTTTGTGGAAAAGAAAGGAGGGGGCCTCCACCTGTGCATAGACTATTGGGGGCTCAACCAAATCTCTATCAAGTATTCATACTGCTTGTTCCCTCAGTGCTTGAACAGTTAAGGTTAGCTAAAGTATTTACTACTGTAAGTTGGATCTCTGGAGTGCCTAAAACTTGGTGCACATCAGTCCCGGAGATGAGTGGGAAACAGTGTTCAGTACAACTAGTGGGCACCATCACTATATGGTCATGATATATGGACTCTCTAGCACCCCTCTATCTTCCGATGTCTGATAAATTATGTATTAAGGGACAAACTTGGAAAATTTGCCATCGCTTATGTTGATATCCTGATTTACTCCCCATCCCATGAAAGCCATGTCTCTCATTTTAAGCAAGTTCTCTCACATTTCCTGGCTGATCATTCTGTACATGAAGGGTGAAAAGTGCAAGTTCCATTTATCCACAGTCACCTTCCTGGGATACATAATCAGTCCCGAGGAGTTGCCATGGAGACATCCAAGGTCTCTGCAGTCATGGCCTGGTCCATTCCTCAAAGTGTCAAGGACCTGCAATGCTTTCTGGGCTTTGCCAATTTCTACTGGCACTTCATTCAAGCCTTCAGTGCCATTGCTACATTCCTCACCTCCCTCCTCAAGAAGGGAGCCAAGAAGGTCACTTGGAACCCTGCACCAGAAACCACATTCTCTGACTTCAAGACCACATTCACTTCTGTGCCCACCCTGAAACACCCTGACCCAACTAAACCATTTGCAGTTGAGGTGGACACTTTAGACATCAGAGTGGGCATGGTTCTATCACAATATTTTGGTGAAAAGCCCAAATTGCACCCAGTGTCTTTCTTTTCCAAGAAACTATCCCCTGCTGAACATCCCCTGAATATCCCCTGCTATGACATCAGGAATAGTAAACTGCTGGCCATCAAGTTGGTCTGGAGGAGTGGACACATTGGCTAGAGGGTGCTAACCATCCATTCACTGTTGACCACAAGAACCTAGTAGACCTACACATAGCCAAAAGACTGAAACCATGTCAGGCCATATGAGCTTTATTCTTTACGTTGTTCCACTTTATCCTGTCTTATCATCCTGGTTCCCACAACACAAAGGCTGACTCACTATCCAGACAGTATGGTACCAATGAGCCTGAGTATAACTCCCTCCCAAAGCACGAAGACGCAGTTTTGTTTTTTTTTTTGACGGGTTTAATCTTCAACAATCTTCAAAAACTAAACCCCTGCGTCTTCGTGCTTTGGGAGGGAGTTATAGTGAAAACTCGTTGGCTGCGTGCACAATGAGAGAAAGTTAGGCTTGATATCTTCAGTTCTTTTACAGTCATAAACTTGTGTAAAACGTCTTAATGTCCAACTTTGAGGAGAGCATCTCTCCTGCGGCTGAACACTTCGATGCTTGAGTCCATCTAACGCTTGGCTGGCCTACGTTGGTAGCTTACGTCACACGCACATGCACACATACGGCCGAGGTCACGTATCAAAATAGAAGTTCCCGTTTTCAACTCAGGTAAATACACACATATACCCAAATAAAATAAATATTAATTCTCAAAAATACCCTTTGCACACAAAACACTGATGTACATGCTTGCAACCGTTACACTGAGTCTGTACATATACACATGCTGCCCCCCTTATGTTTCATTAAAGGGATCCTCCAGCAGATTTTCTGTTTAACTTATGTTAAGTAAAAGTATTCATATATTTCAACAGTCAAACATTCATTTTTGGAGACCAAATAGTGTTCTAGAAAAATACATTTTTATTAAAATACCAGATGGGCTGGGGCGGCACGGTGGTGTAGTGGTTAGCGCTGTTGCCTCACAGCAAGACGGTCCTGGGTTCGAGCCCCGGGGCCGGCGAGGGCCTTTCTGTGCGGAGTTTGCATGTTCTCCCCGTGTCCGCGTGGGTTTCCTCCGGGTGCTCCGGTTTCCCCCACAGTCCAAAGACATGCAGGTTAGGTTAACTGGTGACTCTAAATTGACCATAGGTGTGAATGTGAGTGTGAATGGTTGTCTGTGTCTATGTGTCAGCCCTGTGATGACCTGGCGACTTGTCCAGGGTGTACCCCGCCTTTCGCCCATAGTCAGCTGGGATAGGCTCCAGCTTGCCTGCGACCCTGTAGAAGGATAAAGCGGCTAGAGATAATGAGATGAGATGAGACCAGATGGGCCTCCCGTGGAAGTGACATATGTGATGACATGGCATAGTGGAAGCTTGGAGCAACTCATCTATTTATATCCTCTGCTTACATCTTGGTTTTGCAAATAGAGTTCGAACAAATCATCTAATGAGACACTTTCATCTCCAAACAAAGAACACTGGATAATCTTGTCTTTGAAGACAACTGTCTCTGTCTGGATTTCAACACTGACTGGTTCATCTGTTTGCACAGCAATATCCCTCTTTCTGGTCAATTCACGTTCCTAGCACATAAACAAAACTGAAACTACCATGAAATAAAACTTCGGAAGTTTCAAATGAGTGAGTTTCATGCAAAATGTTCTGAGTAATTGTCTTATCTGGAGTATAGTTGACTGAAGCCCAATTGAATGCTCCATGGGTGATTGTTCTTTAACGTTGGTGTTTTCTTTGTTACCCGTATTTTCTTCCAATATACGCCGAAGTACCTACAATGTATCAGAAAACTGATTATAATTCACCAGGTAAGACACTAATAATATACCAGGGATGGATCCAGACCAATGCAACTGATGCATGTGCATCAGTCAGAAATATATGTGTAATACTTGGCATCAGTCACGCGGTGTTTGTTTACTTTACTGCTAGCTGGCTACATGGGCTATAGAGGATGTGCAGTCACGTGACCCGCATGTGTGTACTCCGCCATATTGGACGGCATCAGGATTGTTTACCTTGCGCGAGCGTAATGGATCCAGGGAGTAATCCCCAAGAAAATTCGGAAAATACCCCATCTACATCGCGCGATAACTTGTCTAAGTTTGTTCAGCATCTTGAAGGTGACGTGAGGCAGCGTTACGTGGAAAAGTGGTCCAGGTTGGGGATTGCAGATCCGTACAACTTGCCGCAATCCTTGTTCAGGGAAATTCGGAGCTGTGGTGCCGGCGATTTGCCCGATCTGGCCTACCACGACATTTACAATTTTCTTGTTAATCGTGAATCGTGTTACACTGGCAAAGCCCTCAAAGCTTACAAGAGCCTGGAACCTTATAAATATTTTGTTGCGGGATGGGTATCCCAACTATACCTCTGGAAGGTTCTGAAGAAGAATGTCTACTTGATAACCTCACGGGTAATCAAATCAAATCAAATCAAGTTTATTTGTATAGCGCTTTTAAGAATAAACATTGTCGCAAAGCAGCTTTAAAGAATTTGAACGACTTAAAACATGAGCTAATTTTATCCCTAATCTATCCCCAATGAGCAAGCCTGTGGCGACGGTGGCAAGGAAAAACTCCCTCAGACGACATGAGGAAGAAACCTCGAGAGGAACCAGACTCAAAAGGGAACCCATCCTCATTTGGGCAACAACAGACAGCCTGACTATAATATTAACAGTTTTAACAGGTATAACCCTCAACTGTCCTCATGGGGCCATCCTTCACAGGAGCGGTGCGATAAAACTCTGACCAGACACAGGGCACCAGGATGGATAAAGCAGGTCCGAGGGGCAGAAGAGGCCAGCATCTCAATCCCAGGATCAACATGTAACTCAGAGGGACAGATTGGGGGGGGAGAGAGAGAGAAAGAAAACACGTTGTTAGGTATGCCCTAAAAATGACAAGTATTAAATCTGTGTGGTAGGCTCGCAGAGACGAGAGTCTTTACATCAGGCATAACACACAACAATGGCATGTTAATATGGTAAAAAATATCATGACCTGCTCTGGCTGGATGCTTGATTGGGTGATGGGAGCACACTCCTCAGCAATGATGAGATGCAGATGGGACCCTTAGGGCTGGCCAAGACAATCCAGTTACATTTCACCGGGTCTGGGACATGCGACAGAATGTCTGATGGCCGATTCCCTGCAGGCTACGATAGCCAGTCGAGGTCTCCACCCTCTCCACCAAAAGATTTCCTGTTGACTCCATGTAACTCAGAGGGACAGATTTTGGGTGGGGGGGAGGGAAAGAAAACACAGGTTGTTAGGTATGCCCAATGTCACCTGAATAAGTAGGAGCAGTATACATATTGCACCGAGTACAAGCAGGGACTCTGGCAACTAACTATGACAGCATAACTAAAAGGAGAGAGCCAGAAGGTAACACAGGCATGAGGGAGCCCCGGGACATAAAGCAGCCAGCCACTACACCATCAACAAACTCGAGTGAGCAAGCGAGTGGGGACTGACAGCATCCATACATCCCAGTTTACCAAAACACTCTATGTCTGAGGACCTTCCAGATCTACTCCTTTACCTCATAAACACCATTAACAAAAGGCTTGACTAAACAGATATGTTTTCAGCCTAGACTTAAATGCTGAGACTGTGTCTGATTCCCGAACATTACTTGGAAGGCTGTTCCATAAGTGTGGGGCTTTGTAAGAAAAGGCTCTGCCCCCTGATGTAGCCTTCACTATACGAGGTACCAGCAGATAGCCTGCACCTTTTGATCTAAGTAGGCGTGGCGGGTCATAGAGTAGCAGAAGTTCACTCAGGTACTGTGGTGCGAGGCCATTTAGTGCTTTAAAGGTCAATAGTAGTATTTTATAATCAATACAAAATTTGATTGGGAGCCAATGCAGTGTGGATAAGACAGGCGTGATGTGGTCATATTTTCTAGTTCTAGTAAGGACTCTTGCTGCTGCATTTTGAACTAACTGGAGCTTGTTTATGCACTTATTGGAACATCCAGACAGTAAGGCATTACAATAATCCAACCTGGAGGTAATGAAAGCATGGACTAGTTTTTCTGCATCATGCAATGACATTAAATTTCTTATCTTTGCAATATTTCTGAGATGAAAGAAAGCTATCTGGGTGATGTTATCAATGTGAGTTTCGAATGAAAGACTGGGGTCAATAATCACTCCGAGGTCTTTTACTGCTGCACGTGAAGAAACAGAAAGGCCATCCAGAGTCACTGTGTAATCAGAAAACTTACTTCTAGCTGTATGTGGTCCTACTACAAGTACTTCAGTCTTGTCAGAGTTAAGCAGAAGGAAATTAATAAGCATCCAGTGTCTAATGTCCTTAACACATTCCTCAATTCTATTAAGCTGGTGTCTCTCATCAGGTTTTGCAGAGACATACAACTGTGTGTCATCAGCATAACAGTGGAAACTAATACACTGTTTACGAATAATATCGCCCAGAGGTAACATATATAGAGAAAAAAGCAGTGGACCCAAGACAGAACCTTGTGGAACACCATACTTTACCTCAGTACGTCTAGAAATATCACCATTTATATCAACATACTGATAACGATCAGTTAGATAAGACCTGAGCCAGGAGAGGGCCATTCCCTTAACTCCCACAACATTTTCTAGTCTCTCCAGAAGAATGGAATGATCAATGGTATCAAATGCTGCACTAAGGTCAAGCAACACAAGTAGCGAGACACAGCCCTGATCAGACGCCAACAGTAGGTCGTTAACTACTTTAACCAGTGCTGTCTCTGTGCTATGATGAGGTCTAAATCCTGACTGATACATTTCATGGATGTTATTCCTATGTAAATATGAGCATAACTGCTGTGCCACAGCTTTTTCAAGGATCTTGGAGATAAAGGGGAGGTTTGATATTGGCTGATAATTGGACAGCTGACAGGGATCAAGGTCAGGTTTTTTAATCAGGGGTTTGATAACTGCTAGTTTAAAGGATTTGGGTACATAGCCAATCATAAGAGAAGAATTTATTATTTTTAGAAGCGGTTCAATTCCTCCAGGCATTATCTGTTTGAATAGATGTGTCGGTAAGGGATCTAGTACGCAAGTTGAGGCTTTTGATGTAGAGATTAATGAAAGTAATTCAGTTTCTTTTAGGGGAGTAAAACATTCTAACTGATGATCTGATACAGTTATATTGTTAACTACAAGGTCACTTTCATTGTCTAACCTTAAATTAGTAGTTTGAATTTTTTGTCGGATATTCTCAATTTTGTCATTAAAAAAATTCATGAAGTCGTTGCTACTACATACTGCAGGTGTGCATGTGTTGATAGTGGACTTATTCCTGGTTAATTTTGCTACAGTATTAAATAGGAATCTAGGATTATTTTTGTTATCTTCTATTAGGGAGGAGAAATATGTTGATCTCGCAGCACTAAGAGCTTTTCTATACTTCAGGAAGCTCTCCTTCCAAGCTAATTTGAACACTACCAATTTTGTTTGATGCCATTTACGTTCCAATTTTCGAGTGGTCTGTTTTAATGTGCGAGTGTCATCATTATACCAGGGTGCTAATTTTTTGTCTCTGACCATTTTCCTTTTTAGAGGAGCTACATTATCTAAAGTATGGCGGAATGTTGACTCTAAGCATTCAGTTGCCTGATCAAGTTCTGCAGGGGCTGACAGTGACCCAATCAAAGTTGACAGCTCTGGGAGATCATTTATAAAGCTCTGTGCAGTAGTTGACGTGAAAGTACGTTTAATACAGTAGCGTGGTGAGGTGCATATATTATTACTCAGACATATCTTGAATGAGATGAGACAATGATCTGAGATAACTTCAGACTGTGGAAGTATGACTATATTATCTACGTTTAATCTGAATGTTAGTATTAGATCAAGGGTGTGACCACCATTATGGGTCGGTCCTATGACATTCTGCTTAATCCCGACTGAGTCTAAGATGGACACAAACGCTGTTTTTAAAGGGTCTTCTGGGTTATCGAAGTGAATATTAAAATCTCCGACAACTAAAGCTTTGTCTAAGGAAATAGCCAGATCTGAGATAAAATCTGCAAATTCAGAAAGAAACTCAGAATATGGCCCCGGGGGCCTGTAAATAATAAGCAATGGAATTAACTGGGTAGACTTATTTTTCGAGGCTACATACATTATATGAGTATGAAGAACTTCAAATGTATTAAATTTATAACCAGGTTTTTGTGTTACACCTAGATAATCGTTATAAATAACCGCGACACCTCCTCCTCTGCCAGTTAGATGAGGCTGGTGTATATAACTGTATCCAGGAGGACTTGCTTCATTTAATGCTATATATTCATTTGGCTTAATCCATGTTTCTGTTAAACACAGTACATTAAACTCCTGATCAGTAATGAGTTCATTAACCATTAGTGCTTTAGATGTAAGAGATCTAATATTTAATAGCCTCACCTTTAGATCAAAGGTGCTGGCAGCAGCTGTACAGTCAGTATGATCTAATTTTATATTGATTAGGTTACTAGAACAAACTCTCTGAAAATTTCTACCTTTTTGTTGAGCTCGGGGAACAGACACAGTCTCGATGTAGTGGGCCCTGAGTGACGACTTTGTGCAGCTAGCAGACAGTCGGTTTAGCCTGTTCATCTGCTCCCTGGCCTTGGCTCTGGATTGTCAGAAATTAACTAGGCCTGTTCTGAGACTATGACCTATGCTGCAGGAAATGAGAGTAGCACCTTCCCGAGTGGGATGGATACCGTCCTGCCCTAACAGGCCAGCAGTGCCCTCAAAATTAGCCCAATTATCTATAAAGCCCACACTGTTTTCAGAGCACCACCTGGACAGCCAGCAGTTCAGCGACCATAACCTGCTGTAAGCTACATTGCCACGCCGCATTGGGATGGGGCCAGAGCATACTACAGCATCGGACATCGCCTTCGCTAATTTAAACACCTCTACAAAGTTACTCTTAGTAACCTCAGACTGACGAAGGCGTATATCATTAGCTCCTGCATGGATAACTATCTTTGAGAACCTGTGCTTGCCTAGGACCCTAAGATTACCTGCTATGTCTGGTGCCCTGGCTCCCGGTATACACCTGACTAAAGCTGCTGGTGCCCCTAAAGGCTGAGCTAATTTCACGTGCCGTATGATATTGTCCCCTATAACCAGAGCTCTTTCAGGTTTCTCAGTGGGTGCATCACTAAGGAGAGCAAACCTGTTCGACACGTGACGCGGAGAGGAGTGGTGCTCCCGTGGGCGAGCCTCAGTGGTAGCTTTGGCTCTACGCTTATGCCGCCGAGCCATCACCCATTCGCCCCGCTGTAAGGGCTCTAATGCCGGAGTTGGGGGATTGCTAACTCCACCTAGGGCGTCCAGACTTTCCCTAACAGAAACTACACTGTTCTCACGATCACTAACCTGCTCTAAAGCCTGGACACGCGCTTCTAGCACTGTAATCTTCTCCGTCAGAGAGCTAACTAATCTGCACTTATCACAAGTAAAGCTAATAGAGCTATCGCTAGTGACAGAGGAAGAATGACTAAACATCCTTCACTCAGCACACTGAACAGGCTGAAGGTGTGCCATGATGAAAAGATTCACGTACCCTAAATGAAGATCTGTTGATATTAAAGCATATCGGATGTGGATGGCCTCTGCTTGTGGACTTTACACAGGAGGAGAGAAAAAGAAAGCTTCCGGTCTCGGCATTCTTCCGAAAAAAGAAAGAGAAAAAAATGGAAAAAGGAAAGCGAAAGTGAAAAGTACAAAAATGAAAGCGACAGTACAATAAAAATGAAGAGGATACTGGAAATTTATTTGTCGAAAAAAAAGTTAAAAAAGGATTAGTAATTAATGCCGGCACTCGCGGGAAAAAGGACTCGGCGCGAACAACTCAGGAAGCAGGAAGGGTAAGTGGCATTAAGACGTTTATCATAAAGAGACTATGCAGGACGTTTTATCGTAAGAATGTTCGAAATCTAAACTCAGTTCCAGATAATGACAGGGTTGTAAATATGTATGTTTTTGTCTGAAAAACAGTAAAGCTGCGCAAATGTGCGCAGCTTTCTGATTTACTGTTTTCTTCTCATACTTATACTTCCTGTTTCATGGACTGTAACAGCATTTGCTCATTTAGTAATTTTAATACAGAATTTACTTTGATGAAATTATTCAGACACTCCAACGCCCCCTCCCCCCAAAAAAAATCGGATCTGCACGATTCAGCCGTGAAAAAGGCGGCATCTGCCATTTGCATCCCTGTTTAAACTCATAGGTTAACCGACTTTAACCGGCTAATGAGGCTCGGTGGTTGGTCAAGATTTTTTTTTTAGTTTTCGCCATCCCTACTATGGATTGGCCTTTCAAAGGCATATATGAGCCAAAAAGATAAAACATTGTCATAGACTAGGCCAGGGTAGTAGGGCTAGGCATAGCCATTTTAAACGTTAGAGATCAAGCGGACTGATGGCCACAAACACTGTACTGTCTAGTTTCTAGTTTCTAAGTATGCAGTTATCATTCAATCTGAAAATCAACTTAACAGATGTACTAGGAGTATTGAATTAGAAGATTACACCTACCTGATATGAAGTGTTCACTACAAATTCGGCTGGTAGAACTGGGGTACCAGTTTTCTCTTCGCACAGCGGACACCCATTTTGCGCATCTCTCCTCGTCTGTGGGGAATCTATAAAATGACAGGCCCTCCTTTTGGCCCTGTCTATTGGTACAACCAAATGCTGAACAAGATATAACCATTCTCGAAAGATCTACTCCCACACACTTGATAATTAGAACGGGTTCGTCTAAGTTCTATGCATGGCCTTGCCATCCAAGATGGCAGATAAACAAATGTCACGTGACCTCGTGACATCACGTGCATGCTCTCTATAGCCACGCTCAGCCAACAGACCAATGGTTCAGGATCTGACCACCTGTGATAAGCAGTGATGCTTACTTGACCTAATTACCTGTATTCTCACAATGCTTTGTATAGCTTCACCTGAGACAAAGAATCTAGGTCAGACCAATAAAATGCTCAAGAAAGAGGTCAAAATTTGAAATTTGCCCTAAATAATGGGCTGAGCCATGGTTGTGGCGGGCCAAACCTGGGCTGCTTCAAAAGGTCACGGGGAAGTGCCTGTAAACTTTGTCAGGGCTAGGACTTTTGGTGGTCAAGTTATGAATTTTTAAATCCCCGTGTGCGCGAGCGGCTGGAGCCAAGGCTCATATTAAAGTTTCCAGCGAGTTGTACTCACACGGGGGGCTCTGGGGCGAATAGTGGGCTGAGCCATAGTCATAAAGGGCAGAGCCTGTGTTATTTTGAAAGGTCCTGGGGAGAGGGAGGTGCCTGTAAAGTTTGGCGGGACTAGGACTTTTGGTGGCTGAGTTATGAATTTTTAAATCCATGTGTGCATGGCTGGAGCCAGGGCTCATATTCAAGTTTTTGGTGAGTCATGCTCGCGGGAGGCTTTGGGGGCAAATAGCAGGCCGAGCCGTGGTCGTAGCAGGCCATGGCTGCCCTCTTTGTAAAGAGCTCAGCATGCTCTACACTGCTGGGAAAATCCATAGTGATCTGGTAAAATTAGTGAAAATATTTCTGCAAATATTCATCTGTCAGATTCTTGGGATGGATCCATCCCTGTATACTGCAAAGAATCATGGTAGAACAAAGTCGAAACTAACCTCCCAGTGTTGTTGTCTCTGATGCTGCTCAACACTGCATCAGCGGACTTTTGGAGCTGAATGATGGGCAAATGTTGTTGGCACAGCATTGTCTTTTATCTTTCTTTTTATTCTGGAAGCCTCCATTATTCTTGCTTTTAATTCTGTCGATTCACTGAAACAGGATGATTCAGAATGTTCGGAGCATAAGTAGGGCACTGCAAGCAGATTTTTGAGGTCTTCCGATGGCATGAATCCATTTCTTGTGAATCATCGGACGATTCTGGCCAGGTAAACGGTTAAAAGATATCTTCTCTTCCTTCTTTTTAGCTTCATTTTGGCATTTATATGCTGCGCAATGAGACATACTTTACTTATTTAAAAACCTATAAATTTGGTAAAAATACTTGTAAAACTAGCAAAACCACATTGTAACAGAGGATATAAACAGCCAAGTTACTGCAAGCTTCCACTATGCCATGTCATCATATATGTCACTTCTGCAGGAGGCCCATCTGGTCTCATCTCATCTCATTATCTCTAGCCACTTTATCCTGTTCTACAGGGTCACAGGCAAGCTGGAGCCTATCCCAGCTGACTACAGGCAAAAGGCGGGGTACACCCTGGACAAGTCACCAGGACATCACAGGGCTGACACATAGACACAGACAACCATTCACACTCACACCTACAGTCAATTTAGAGTCACCAGTTAACCTAACCTGCATGTCTTTGGACTGTGGGGGAAACCGGAGCACCCAGAGGAGACCCACGCGGACACAGGGAGAACATGGAAACTCTGCACAGAAAGGCCCTTGCCAGCCACGGGGCTCGAACCCGGACCTTCTTGCTGTGAGGCGACGGCGTTAACCACTACACCACTGTGCCGCCTGGCCCATCTGGTATTTTAATAAAAATTGTAGGTATATGTAGGGTGCTATTGGTCTTAAGTGATCAGTCTCATTAAATCAGTCTCATTAAATCATTAAATCAGTCTCATTAAATAATACCATTAATTTTGGTGCTTAATAATAAATTACCAAACAGCTAAATTATGGTATATTCCAAGTTGCTATGATCACTACCAATGCAGCAATAATGTATAACTTACCGTATCACATAAATGCTACAGCCAGTAGCACACTGAAGGTAATTTGGAGGCCTTTTAGATTGTGTGACTTCAAGTATATTAGGAGCAACAAATAAACACACAGTTTCAATAATAATTGAATTTATTATAACAAAGAAAAAAATGAGTAATAGCAGTTGAAATACATTCAAATGGTCATCAGTGATATCTGTGGATGTGTGTATATGAGAGCGTGTGTGTGTGTGTGTGTGTGTGTGAGAGCATGCATGCATGTGTGTGTGTGTGTGTGGCCTCGTGGCCTAAAACAAAAGGGTTAGCCTTGGTTGCTAGCTAAGGTGTGTTTGTGTGTGTGTGGCCTCGTGGCCTAAAACAAAAGGGTTAGCCTTGGTTGCTAGCTAAGGTGTGTGTGTGTGTGTGTGTGTGGCCTCGTGGCCTAAAACAAAAGGGTTAGCCTTGGTTGCTAGCTAAGGTGTGTTTGTGTGTGGGGGAGGTGACCACATGGTGGAGACAAAAGGGTTAGCCCTGTTGCTAATGAGACAAAAGCATTAGCCGTGGTAGCTAACTCCACTAGCCTATAACACTACTAAATCCACTGAAATCTTGATGAGGTCAAAATATGTGTAATAATGAAATTAAAGTGTTAGAAAGGAATAGAGAAAGCATGCAAAAGCCTATCTATTAACACTGAGAGGACAAAAATAGAACAATAATTAATTCAACACCCTGAGTGTCTACAGTGTACACAATTAAACCGTTGCTGAGTTTAAATTCACACTACTTCATAAAGCTAATTCCTAAGACTAGTCTTTGTGCCCAAAATGCCAGTCTTACTTCCAGTATCTTGCTTATGCAAGATTATAGAGATGTTCCAAAACTTCTGAGTCCACCGGAGCATGTGGGTCATCTCCGTGGAAAAGCAGAGGATCCTTGGTCAGAACTTCAGCGTTCATGAGGAAAAGTCTCTGATCAAATTTTGTATTGATTATAAAATACTACTATTGACCTTTAAAGCACTAAATGGTCTCGCACCACAGTATCTGAGTGAACTTCTGCTCCTCTATGACCCGCCACGCCTACTTAGATCAAAAGGTGCAGGCTATCTGCTGGTACCTCGTATAGTGAAGGCTACATCAGGGGGCAGAGCCTTTTCTTACAAAGCCCCACTGTTATGGAACAGCCTTCCAAGTAATGTTTGGGAATCAGACACAGTCTCAGCATTTAAGTCTAGGCTGAAAACATATCTGTTTAGTCAAGCCTTTTGTTAATGGTGTTTATGAGGTAAAGGAGTAGATCTGGAAGGTCCTCAGACATAGAGTGTTTTGGTAAACTGGGATGTATGGATGCTGTCAGTCCCCACTCGCTTGCTCACTCGAGTTTGTTGACGGTGTAGTGGCTGGCTGCTTTATGTCCCGGGGCTCCCTCATGCCTGTGTTACCTTCTGGCTCTCTCCTTTTAGTTATGCTGTCATAGTTAGTTGCCGGAGTCCCTGCTTGTACTCGGTGCAATATGTATACTGTTCCTTCTTATTCAGGTGACATTGGGCATACCTAACCATCTGTGTTTTCTTTCCCTCCCCCCCACCCCAAATCTGTCCCTCTGAGTTACATGGAGTCAACAGGAAATCTTTTGGTGGAGAGGGTGGAGACCTCGACTGGCTATCATAGCCTGCAGGGAATCGGCCGTCAGACATTCTGTCGCATGTCCCAGACCCGGTGAAATGTAACTGAATTGTCTTGGCCAGCCCTAAGGGTCCCATCTGCATCTCATCATTGCTGAGGAGTGTGCTCCCATCACCCAATCAAGCATCCAGCCAGAGCAGGTCATGATATATTTTACCATATTAACATGCCATTGTTGTGTGTTATGCCTGATGTAAAGACTCTTGTCTCTGCGAGCCTACCACACAGATTTAATACTTGTCATTTTTAGGGCATACCTAACAATGTGTTTTCTTTCTCTCTCTCTTCCCCCCCCAATCTGTCCCTCTGGGTTGCATGTTGATCCTGGGGTTGAGATGCTGGCCTCTTCTGCCCCTCGGGCCTGCTTGGTCCATCCTGGTGTCCTGTGTCTGGTCGGAGTTTTATCGCACCGCTCCTGTGAAGGACGGCCCCATTGGGACAGTTGAGGGTTATACCTGTTAAAACTGTTAATATTATAGTCAGGCTGTCTGTTGTTGCTCAAATGAGGATGGGTTCCCTTTTGAGTCTGGTTCCTCTCGAGGTTTCTTCCTCATGTCGTCTGAGGGAGTTTTTCCTTGCCACCGTCGCCACAGGCTTGCTCATTGGGGATAGATTAGGGATAAAATTAGCTCATGTTTTAAGTCATTCAAATTCTGTAAAGCTGCTTTGCAACAATGTTTATTGTTAAAAGCGCTATACAAATAAACTTGATTTGATTTGGTTTGATCAAACAATGTGCACAGCACTTTAGTCAGAAGGAATCCAGTCGCTTCTAACTTTAAATTAACTGCTTTGGGCTGCAGTCGTAACGTTACTTATAATGAACACATAAAAACCGGTTGTAACTCAATCTAAGTGAAATAGCACGATTTAAGTAGTTTTACCATGGCCAATGGTAAACCAAAACCATGCTGAATCTTTTCTTGCCAGGCAGAAGTCGTGATTTCGGACGGTCCGGAGAGAGTCTCTTTATGTCTGTTACTGCGTGGTTCCAGCCCCAAAGAGAAAGACGGCAGTGTGCTTGAGTCACTTATAGCTTCAGGGAGGATGTGACGTAGGTGATCCCGCCCAGGCGTGACGTAAGTCATCGCGGAAGTTGGTTGATGGGATCTGTAGTTCTTAGACAGACGGGCTGTTGTACCTACAATCCCCCTTTTGGTCTCAGGGGTATGATGGAGTTGTAGCACTGAGAGCACAGTACCGTACAGTCCACATGTCCATAGTCCTTGAGGCAGCATCCTCTGTACAGTTCATGGTGTCCTGTGAAAACTGTGTAAACTCATGAGTCCCAGTAAGACAGGTGGAGGCAGAGGCATTTGGGCATATAGTCAGGCTATTGGCATTTGGGCATATAATCACTCTGTCTAACTAGGTCAGAATCACATCTATACAGAAACATTAAACACTACATATATACTTCATTTCCTACGCATAAAAACAAGAAAAGAGAAGAAATGAATGAAAGAAAAGAAGTATTAGTGTTTGGGTTGGTAAATGTGACTGGAAATGTTGGTGCATGCTTATGGGTGAGTGAGGTGTACAAGCTAGGTGGACAGGATGGGCCTAACTGTCGTCCACCCCCTTTTGGAGTGAGGACTGTTCAAAAGGCTTGATTTGATTGCTAGGGCGTTTAATTAGGCCTGGATGTCCTAATGCGATACGCGACGGGGGACAGTTTTCCCACGATCGAAAGGTCTCGACCAGGGTGGTAGGAACTTCTCTGAGATTCAGACGTAGTAGGCCTTTTGTCCTTTTACGCTCGAATCGAGATTCTTTTGGGCACATGCAAAGGTTGACTGTAGGTGGCGTTGTAGGTTGGCGACATATTGATGTGTGGTGTATGCAGTTGCGATACTCATGTCCTCTGGTCTGTACTGGAGATGCAGGGGGAGAACCATCTCTCACCCAGTCATCATCTCAGAGGGTGTGACTCCAGTGGTGCGATGAGGGGTGGACCTAATGGCCCTTAGCACCAAGGGAAGTTTCACATCCCAATCTTTACCATGGTGGGTGACATACTTTCGCAGCATGGTCTGAATGGCTCGTTCAACCTGACCAGAGGATTGAGGGTGGTACGCGATATGGAATTTCGCCTCAACACCTAACATGTTCCACAGCGCAGCCATTACACCAGCAGTGAAATGGGTGCCTGTGTCTGAGTCGATGGATAGAGGGAGATTTTTCAAAGAATTGTGGCCACTAGGGGAAATCGCGATGTCGGGTGTTTCGACACCAGACTCGGTGTACGAAGGCATGAACTGAAGTTCATCGGAATTTTGGTCTCCCATGGAGCTTGGCTGGTCGGTGTCTGCACTAATCTCATTGCAATGGGTTTGTGCATGTTTTGTGGGGTCCAGCAATGGCGGGTCGTGATTTGCGTGAAGCTGACTAAGTTTATGTAGTAGGGCTTGGTTGGGATTGGGTCACCTTGTAAGAGCCGTGTCTAAGAGATGGTGGTGAAGACTTTAGCTCACATGAGAGGTGCGTTTTGTGTGGTTGCCTTCACCACCAGGTGGGCCCTACATCCTGACCATCACCTGCTGTTTCACAGGGATCTCCTCCCCCTTTCACGAGATATACTCGTGCTTCCTGGCCTAGTCATGCCAGCGGATAGCTTTTGCCATTTTTCTTGGGCTCTTTTGTTTTATCTGTTGAGGGGTCTGACCTCTCCTGTAACAGTTCTTTAATCTCAGCCAACTGGGCTTTCAAAGAGTCCAGCTCTGAGCGGAACTCACCAGGTTGGTCTGAGTCACTGTCTCGGTCACCTCTACCCCTACGTGGAGAGCTACGGTTGGAGCACTCCTGCCATCTCTGGCCAGAGCGGGGATGACGATCTTGCTGCCAACCGCCTTGTTCCTTATGACCATTCTCATCTGATGAGCGGTTGCCATGGTCACTATGGCCTCGCCATCAGTCTCTCCTGGCCTTACCTTGCCGATTCTTCCACTCACCCTGGTGATGGCTCAGCAAGGGGCGGTTTGGACCATAATTTCTCCAGGTGGGTCCCCCTTTTGGAGCTTCACCTCCTTCTAAGGCTAGTGGGGGCTTGTCCTCACCCTGGAGACTAAGGACTCTGGGTTCATCATCATTTCCGTTTGTGGTTTTGACAATGGTCTCCCAGGTCATTTGGGCTAGTTGCCTAATTTCCCTCATCAAGTAGAACCCTTGTCGACACGCCAGTGTGACTTGAGTCCGCACGCTTGGGTGGAGGTTATGTAAGAAGAGGGATTTGAAGCCTCTATCTTCTTCCAGGCCTGGTGCGCTACTACCCTGGAAATAGGCAGTACATAGCCATCTATAATATTCACGAGGCGCCTCAGATTGTTTCTGTTTAATCTGTATCGCACACAAAGTCGCGGAGGTTTCGTCCATGTACGGCGCATATTCTTCCCTCATGTAACTGTGAAGTTTCGAATAGCTATCGTGAATGTTTGGGGGTAGCATTTCTAAAAAGGCATGAACGCTGCTACTGGAGGTCTTCCAGATCAGTTTAATTTCTCTCTCATTGTGGCTTTCGGCAGCTCCATCAGGCATCGGTCAATTTCTCGTAAATAATCATTTACATTTGTTCTTTTATTATCAGGATCGAATCATTCAATATCTTGGGCAAGTAGGTCAATTTGCCGTATGCGGAGGGCTTGGTGCACATCCTTGTGCGGCCTCCTTCGCTCTCCTGAGTACTCACTACCTGAGCTACTCAGGTATCGCTCCCATTTCGCATGAGATTCATAGTCTGATTCATCCAAGGATGAATCAGGGATACTGTAGCGCACTGACCTGTGTGTGCTATGGGCCTGGGCTCCGGATGAGCACAGAATGGCTCCACCTTGGCTAAACGATGGAGTCATGTAGCGAGTTGATGGAGTTTGGAGGGATGTCTGGTCCTCGACCAGGTAATCCATGCTTCGGCGCATTACTGGGGGTCTTTCATGCCCCTCTTGCCCTTCTTGGGGGGTCTGCTCCTTGGCAGCCCTTCTGGCAGCCTTTTTGGCTTTCTCTAGCCTTTCGGTGCAATCATCAAGGGAGTTTTTCAAGAGCCCATGCTCCCTATATAAATCATTGACATCGGCTGCCAGCTTGGCGTTGCTGGTGGTCACCCTGTCAACCTCTCCACGGAGGTGTCTGATTTCTAAATCAGTATCTTGGAAGTGTAACAGGAATAGCTTACCTAGTGCCTCTTGGACACTAATAGTTGTTCTCTTTGGATCTCTCATATGTTTGATTGAGTTAACTATGTTAATTTGGCATTCACACTTACTCATGTCCCTAATGTTTGCTCTTTCGGAGGCAGAGCAGTGAATGAGGTCTGCGATGACGTCAAAGAGAGACATGTCTTGAGCGTTGTCTTCAACTTCTGAGACACGAGGGGATGCCATTTTGCTTAGGTTGGATATTGGGTAATTAGTTAATCAATGAGTTAATTAATTAATTATTATTAATTAATATTAACTACATAATTAATTAATTAATTTTGTTTTTGTTTGGGAATGCTATCTCTTATCCTAAGTTATGAATAGGTTATTAGTATTTTGTGATATGGTTATCATGCTACTGTTAACCGCTTAACACACCTGGGGATATACTTTGGCAGTTACTTAATCAAGCTGATAATTTATCTGTTGTTGCAACAATATTCAAGAAGTCAACAAACCAATCTCCTCACATGGGGCACTAATAAATATGTAGGTATATGTAGGGTGCCATTGGTCTTAAGTGATCAATCTCATTAAATCAGTCTCATTAAATCATTAAATCAGTCTCATTAAATAATACCATTAATTTTGATGCTTAATAATAAATTACCAAACAGCTAAATTATAGTATATTCCAAGTTGTTATGATCACTACCAATGCAGCAATAATGTATAACTTACCATATCACATAAATGCTACAGCCAATAGCACACTGAAGGTAATTTGGAGGCCTTTTAGATTGTGTGACTTCAAGTATATTAGGAGCAACAAATAAACACACAGTTTCAATAATAATTGAATTTATTATAACAAAGATAAAAATGAGTAATAGCAGTTGAAATACATTCAAATGGTCGCCAGTGATATCTGTGGATGTGTGTATATGAGAGCGCGTGTGTGTGTGAGGCTGCTGGGCCATAGAAGGTTCACGCTGCACGCTGCATGCTGCACGCTGCACGCTACACGCGTGTAAAGAAAAGTGGACAAACGTAGCATGACTTGCTCTGGGCCATAGAACGGCGTTCACGTTGCACGCTGCACGCTGCACACTTCACGCGTGAAGCATGAAATGAACATGCACACTTTTTTCTAGGCGTGAAGACGGAAATTCCAGTCAATGCATGCGGTCACCGCCGCGCCAGCCAATCAGAACGGGTCTAGGGAGATAACCCTATGCTTTCAGGGGAAAACTTCAGAAAAAATATAATTGAATGGTATAATTGAAAAATAGTTCTTCATCGGGATTGTCAAGCAGATTATAGAATGTTCGGTGAAATTCACCACGGGTTTCTCGCAGAAGGAAGTGTTCTCGGCTCCAAATTCTGTTCCTTTTTCTCTTCCTCTGTCTCAGTAAAAGCAGAATGAGGCAATCGTCGTCATCCGAAGAGTCCATATTGTTGGTTACTCGGTCAAAGTAGAACAGACGCAACACGTGAACATCCAAGCATGAAGTTTAATGGCCCAGGGTCCGGTTCTTCACGTGAACGTGTAGCATGCAGCGTGCAACATGCAGCGTGCAGCGTGAACCTTCTATGGCCCAGCAGCCTGAGAGAGCATGCGTGTGTGTGTGTGTGGCCTCGTGGCCTAAAACAAAAGGGTTAGCCTTGGTTACTAGCTAAGGTGTGTTTGTGTGTGGGGGAGGTGACCATGTGGTTGCTAATGAGACAAAAGCATTAGCCGTGGTAGCTAACTCCACTAGCCTATAACACTACTAAATCCACTGAAATCTTGATGAGGTCAAAATATGTGTAATAATGAAATTAAAGTGTTAGAAAGGAATAGAGAAAGCATGCAAAAGCCTATCTATTAACACTGAGAGGACAAAAATAGAACAATAATTAATTCAACACCCTGAGTGTCTACAGTGTACACAGTTAAACCATTCCTGAGTTTAAATTCACACTACTTCATAAAGCTAATTCCTAAGACTAGTCTTTGTGCCCAAAATGCCAGTCTTACTTCCAGTATCTTGCTTATGCAAGATTATAGAGATGTTCCAAAACTTCTGAGTCCACCAGAGCACATGGGTCGGCTGCATGGAAAAGCAGAGGATCCTTGGTCAGAACTTCAGCGTTCATGAGGAAAAGTCTCTGATCAAACAATGTGCACAGTGCTTTAGTCAGAAGGAATCCAGTCACTTCTAACTTCAAATTAACTGCTTTGGGCTGCAGTCGTAATGTTACTTATAATGAACACATAAAAACTGGTTGTAACTCAATCTAAGTGAAATAGCATGATTTAAGTAGTTTTACCATGGCCAATGGTAAACCAAAACCATGTTGAATCTTTTCTTGCCAGGCAGAAGTCGTGATTTCGGACGGTCCAGAGAGAGTCTCTTTATGTCTGTTACCACGTGGTTCTAGCCCCAAAGAGAAAGAAGGAAGTGTGCTTGAGTCACTTATAGCTTCAGGGAGGATGTGACGTGGGTGATCCCGCTCAGGCGTGACGTAAGTCATCGCGGAAGCTGGTTGATGGGATCTGTAGTTCTTAGAGAGACGGGCTGTTGTACCTACAAAATTAATTTTTCTAGAACACTATTTGGCCTCCGAAAATGAATGTTTGACTGTTGAAATCTACAAATACTTTTACTTAACATAAATGTAAGAGTAAATCTGCTCGATAATCCCTTTAATGCCATTACCTGGGAGATTGATTGAAAACTCGCTTACACCTTACCATGTCCCTGCCTTGACGACCTCACATATGTTCATCCATGTGTCAGAGGTCATTTAATAACCTGGGCTCACACTTCACTGGCCACAGGCCACCCAGTGGTACAACATACCTATCAACTCCTCAAAGCCAAGTACTGGTGGCCTCACATGATCACAGACATTAACAAGTTTGTTTTATCTTGTTCTGAGTGTGCTCAGTCCAAAGTCCCCTGAACCCTTCCTGTGGGCAAACTTGTGCCGCTACCAACACCTCAATGTTCCTGGTCCCACATTGCTGTCAATTTCATTACTGACCTCACAGAATCCCAGAGGCACACCACGATCCTGGTGATCAGTAACTGTTTCTCATGCCTCCCCCACCTGGTGCTGCTGCCCACAGCATTTAAGACAGCAGAGCTATTATTTAACCATGTCTTCCACAACTTTGGCATTCCCAAGGATATTGTGAGTGATCGGGGGTTCAGTTCTCTTCCAGAGTCTGGAACAGTTTCATAGACAAACTGGGCATCATAGTTAGTCTCACATCCAGAAAAGAAATCCACAGGCAAATGGACAAGTTGAGAAAGCAAACCAAGAAATCAGCATGTTTCTTAGAACTTACTGTCCCAACAACCAGGAGGACTGGTCATGCTTCCGCCTGTGGGTTGAATACACCCAATATTTCTTGAGGCACTCCATCAGTCAACTTACCCCCTTTCCAATGCGTATTGGGTTTCCAACCCACCTTGCTCCCTTGGAACAGCAACCCTACAGACTCCCAGGCTGTGGACAGCTGGTTTGAGAGGAGCAAACAGGTGTGGGAAGCCACATACCAGTGCATCACCCAGGTCATTCAGTGCCACAATTCAAGACCATAGATTACTTCACTAATTTCCTTGAGAATTTTGTATGGACCAATGTAACATGGATTTAACTTATGGCAGCCGGGCGATTTTTGGATGTCCCTGGTGGCTAGCACTGAACACAGTTGAGGAGCGACCTCTGTCTTTCAGCCCAGAGATAGGGTCTGGTTACCCACCAGGGACATACAAAAATTGCCTGGCTGCCATAAGTGAAATCTGTTTTAAATTGATCCATACAAAATTCTCAAGCAAATCAGTGAAGTAACCTACCATCTGGAATTACCCCAACACTGCCATATTGCTCCCTCTTTTCATGTATCACAGCTCAAACCTGTCACTTCTGGACCATTGACCTCTCACTCTGCAGCCAGCACTCCCCCAGAGCCCCTCAAAGTAGAGTGCCAAACAGCCTACACTGTACATGCCATCCTGGACTCACATAGGCAGGATGGGGAACTTGAGTACCTTGTGGACTGGGAAGGGTATGGTCCCTAGGAGCAATGTTGGGTCCCCTGCCAAGGACATCCTTGACCCCATGCTCACCCAATAGTTCCATGCCATGCAGCCTGACAAACCCAGGCCCCTGTCCCAGAGGTCATCCTAGAAAGCATTCAGTTCCCGGAGGGAGCTCTTTTTTTGCGAGGGTTTTTTGTCACATCCACTGCCCATTCTCTGTCTCCTGCAACTTCATTCACTCCATTACACACCTCGCACTACATTTCCCAGCATGCACCTCACCGCTCCCCCTCATCTGAGTATTAATCATGGACACCTGTTCACAATCACTCTACTTAAAGGAGATATGCAGAGCCTTTATTTTTAAATAAATTACAAGTTCATCCTTGACTCTTGTATGCTGCATAAATGGGAATAAAAAAAATATATTTTTTGAGAGTTAAAATCGACCGCAAAGTTGGCATTCGAGCTGCCCCACTGAGCCAGCCAGCCCTGAGTGCGTGATGTCACAGCAGGAACTGGTTTTATGGCCGAGGCCTTTTACAGCTATAGACCAAAGTCATATAAATAAAAATTTACGGTGAAAGTCAGAAATACCGTTACCGACTTGCTCAACTAAAACTGATTTGACTTCATTGATTGTGGGTTGACTCTCATTAAAACAGGATAGGTGTTATAACTTATGCAACATACATACACATGCATGCATTTTCACTGATAAAATGTAAAAGGCAAATTAAATAATCAGATGAACTGAGACAATCACATTCTGAAGCAAATTAAATAATCTTATACCGGTAACTTAAATACACAATACAAGTTACATGTGTAGGTGCAATGGGCTTACCAAATCAGTCTCATGTAAAAAGGTATCAGTCTCATAAATTCATTATCAGTAAATCAAATCAGTCTCAAAAAAATGAATCAGTCTCATAAATTCATGAACAAAATGGGTGAAGGCAACTTCAGTGAATATTGTGACAATAGACAGGACACTGTTTATTCCAAAGATACCATTTATTGAAATAGCTGACAGGAATTAGCAAACTAATACTGATCAGATATAGCAACAATAGCAGCCAAGGAATAATTCAATATAAATGATGATACAATATATACAAAATATATACATATAAGAATCAGTAGTGTGTATGATAATTGAGGCACTAATGGTGATCAGAAGTAATAGGGTGAGTGGATGTTAAAATATGATAGGGAAAATCACGTGGTTATGTGTGTGTGTGTGTGTGTGTGTGTGTGTGTGTGTGTGTGTGTAATGCGAATGGAATGCACAAGCCGTGCGAGGCCGTGCCTACAAGGAGAGCACGTGAAAATTAAGACAAGGGAATCTGGAGTTTGAACTAGCCTCGGTTAAAAAGCAAGAAAGAGAGAGAGTGCATGCACAATCTAGCTAAACAGATAGTAAACAAAGTAAATCAACAACACACGGTCTATGACCGACTTTAATGTGAATCAAAAGGCGTACATTTAAATCATAAATTAATTCAAATAAACAACAACACTGTTCACATTAACTAGCTACAAGTAAAACTAACAAACTTTGCCCAGATGCCAGCCTTACTCGTTAGCGATAGAAGTGTGCCTTCTCCGGGATAGCGTGGGACGCAGATCCGGGAAGAAGACGGTTTTGCTCCTTACTCGGGGTGATCACTCTTATTAGCAATTGGAAGTGCCTTCTGTTATCTGGGATAGCGTGGGACGCAGATCCGGGAAGAAGACGGTTTTGTTCCTTCAGCTCGTCAGTTGGAGATCCTTGGTTGTCCGATGATCTGGAAGGAATCTTGCTTTTAATTCACCGACGTTGAAAAAGGGAAAAGGGATCCGGTCGCCTTTTCTCTTTGGAATACTGCGTGGGCTGCAGTAACTAACCGGTTCAGTTATTATTACAACTCTGCAAAGGTCAAATACATTGAACTTTGGCTAAAGTCCGGTATCAATAGTTCGTTCTTTGTTCTCTGTCCTTCTGTAGCAGCAATGCATTGGCTTCTCTCTTTCACATGTGGAATCCACCAGAGAGTGGATCCATGGCCAGAGAGAATGATTTTTCGTTTCCCTCGCTGATTTAAAGCAGTCGTGATGTCACTGTATCCGGTATCCTCTGTATCCAACACCATTACAGAGAGTCAGAGGAAGGGGTGGAGATAGAACATGGCATCGAGGTGTGTTCCAAACTGGTTGTGAATGGGGGTGGGGGGGGAAGATGGTTGCTATGGCTACGGCCATGGCCGCTGTCCCTACACATGTATTAATCAAAATGCAGGTAAACAACTTTTTTTTATCCAAATGAGAGTCAGAGCTTACCCATCTGTGTTCTCACTTCTTGAAGGCCGATTGTTTTTGAAACAATCTGGCTTTCAGTTGTTTGTTCAGTTCTCCATTCATTCACTTCTTCCATGTGAGGGTGAGATGGCAGCAATATCCAGTTTAGAAATAAGATGGCTACTCTATTCATTCACTTTTTTTCATACTGTGTAGTCCGCCATTACTGCTGGGCTCATGCAATTACTAAAACCAGGGATGGAATGAGATGTCACCAGTTTTAGCAACAACTGCAGGGAGGTCACTGCCCGAGCGATATGTCCCGTCCCGTTTCGTCCCGAGTTTTAGCAACAACCCTCGGCTCACTCTGGGAGGACTGGTGCAACCGAACTCACTTTCCTTTTAAAAAAAATAATAAAATATATACTTTCCTTTTCTTGTAGCTTTCTTTTTCTTTATTTGTTGATACTGCACCCTCTTTCAATATGGGCTTATAGCCAATGCTCCTCAACAGATCAGAGGTTTCGTATGAGTCTTCAGTAAAATGTGCAGAGCAGAGGAGAAACCACTTCATAGGCGCCCAGTGTGCCCATGAACTTCTCACAAAATGCGTCCAAATCTTTGCAGTTTGAACATTCTTGGGCCATGAATGCAACATAAATCCACCTTCTGTCTTGTTGCTGCACCCAGCCAAAAACACATCTATGTGGCATGGCGATAAATTATCTAAAAATGGAGGATCAGAGTTGCAGTCAGCTCTGTGTTTTAGTATAGCGGAAATGGTGATGAGGCCGATAGACTTCCTGCTGTGATGTTACGGACGTCAAGATCATTCACTCAGACCGCTACCTACCGGTATATAAATCACTTTAATCGTAAAAATTACTATATTAGATTTATTGTTAACGCTTAAAACTATTCCTGTGCCATTCTTGAGGTCTCAAGGCATTTATAAATGAAAGTGAGGCCATGGCTCTGCATATATGCTTTAAGGACTCTGCATACACTCACATTGCAAATTACTGATCTTGCTCACACTGTTCATAGCAAGCTGTTTGTTTATCTGACCAGTTTCGCTTATGAATCATTATTTTTAATTTAGTCTAAGATATCTTGTTTGTGCCTCAGTTTACCTCTGCCTGTTTTGACCACAATTCTGCTTGCTGTTTTGGATTTGCTTGCTTGAACCACCTCTAATTGCAGTTGCATCCCCTTATCTCATGCTTGGTTCTTGTAACATAATCAAAAACTGAGCATATACATTATTCATCTCTTGTGTAGAACTTTTAATTTATTTGCATTTCTTCCTTTTTCAAATCCCTTCCTCCCTCTCAAATCTAGTTTCTTTTCACATTGACCCAAGGGCCAAGGATTTGCATCACTCCAGATTATATTTCTTATCAATCAAATAACATGTTCAATCAGACAATATGCCAACTTTCTTGATTCTATTTATTCTTGAAGGAGATTATTGAATTTTATTAGGTGCTGTTTTCCAATACACTCTGCTCTGCAGATGTTGAGCTTGACCTATAATAGCTTATCCTAGGTCAGAAGTCACTAATCAAATCAAAGCAACCTTTTTGAATACTATTAGCATTTTCCCCCATCAGTCAGAAGCTCTTTCTGAATGTTAATTTTGTTTGAAGTATGTTCATGTGAGTAATTAACTTGACTTTCTGCAGAAAAATGGAATTCCTGTGGTGCTGGTTGGATGGTTTGTCTCCATTCTGGTGTGTGTACCAGATCAGAGCCCTATTCAATATAACTGTCAGATGGTGAGGAAGAAAATTTATTAGACATTTACCTGATGGGGGGTGGCACGGTGGTGTAGTGGTTAGCGCTGTCGCCTCACAGCAAGAAGGTCCGGGTTCGAGCCCTGTGGCCGGCGAGGGCCTTTCTGTGCGGAGTTTGCATGATCTCCCCGTGTCCGTGTGGGTTTCCTCCGGGTGCTCTGGTTTCCCCCACAGTCCAAAGACATGCAGGTTAGGTTAACTGGTGACTCTAAATTGACCGTAGGTGTGAATGTGAGTGTGAATGGTTGTCTGTGTCTATGTGTCAGCCCTGTGATGACTTGGCGACTTGTCCAGGGTGTACCCCGCCTTCACCCGTAGTCAGCTGGGATAGGCTCCAACTTGCCTGCGACCCTGTAGAACAGGATAAAGCGGCTAGAGATAATGAGATGAGATAATGAGATTTACCTGATGGGACATTTTAATTCAGTTCACTCACTGTCAAGAGGGAAGATCAGCGTAAAGAATTCATATTATCCAGTAGGACACTTTTTCTTCCTTGCTTTCAAATGTTCTGCTAATTTGAAACAACTTTCTATTAATTACTGTGAATTTCCTGAAGAGGAGCAACAAAAATGACAAGCAGAGCCATGTCAGCCAAATACACAGTGACACAAAGACTGGAACATTAATCATTAGGAAAAAATCTGCTCGTGTCTCACATTTTCAGACCTGTCCACCTCAAACAGCAGAACACTTTCTATTCCTTTATTTAGTTAATTTCTTGCACTTCTGTTCTACATAAACACAACAATGAAATATTTCTCCAGGAAGCTTACAACATGTAACTATCCAAAATATACATTCCCATCTCACTTCATCACATTTTTCACTTCAGGCAGAAAGGCAGAAAACTTTTTTTTCTTTTTACACTTTCACCACTTCCACTTGCTTTAATACTTTCTTATGATACTCAAGTCAAGTCAACTTTATTGTCAAATATGCTATACATGCTCGACATATGTACAGAACAGATGAAATTTCAGTCCTCTCTGACCCACGGTGCAAACAGGCAATGCAATAAATAAAAACAGAATAACTGAAATAAACAATATAAACAGTGTAAACACTCTAGATAAGAAATAGACAGACTAAACACTCACAGATATATATATATATATATATATATATATATATATATATATATATATATATATATATACACACACACACACACACACACAGTGGGGCAAAAAAGTATTTAGTCAGTCACCAATTGTGTAAGTTCTCCCACTTAAAAAGATGAGAGAGGCCTGTAATTTTCATCATAGGTATACCTCAACTATGAGAGACAAAATGAGAAAAAAAAATCCAGAAAATCACATTGTCTGATTTTTAAAGAATTTATTTGCAAATTACAGTGGAAAATAAGTATTTGGTCAATAACAAAAGTTCATCTCAATACTTTGTTATATACCCTTTGTTAGCAATGACAGAGGTCAAACGTTTTCTGTAAGTCTTCACAAGGTTTTCACACACTGTTGCTGGTATTTTGGCCCATTCCTCCATGCAGATCTCCTCTAGAGCAGTGATGTTTTGGGGCTGTCGCTGGGCAACACGGACTTTCAACTTCCTCCAAAGATTTTCTATGGGCTTGAGATCTGGAGACTGGCTAGGCCACTCCAGGACCTTGAAATGCTTCTTACGAAGCCACTCCTTTGTTGCCCGGGCAGTGTGTTTGGGATCATTGTCATGCTGAAAGACCCAGCCACGTTTCATCTTCAATGCCCTTGCTGATGGAAGGAGGTTTTCACTCAAAATCTCACAATACATGGCCCCATTCATTCTTTCCTTTACACGGATCAGTCGTCCTGGTCCCTTTGCAGAAAAACAGCCCCAAAGCATGATGTTTCCACCCCCATGCTTCACAGTAGGTATGGTGTTCTTTGGATGCAACTCAGCATTCTTTCTCCTCCAAACACGACAAGTTGAGTTTTTACCAAAAAGTTCTATTTTGGTTTCATCTGACCATATGACATTCTCCCAGTCCTCTTCTGGATCATCCAAATGCTCTCTAGCAAACTTCAGACGGGCCTGGACATGTACTGGCTTAAGCAGGGGGACACGTCTGGCACTGCAGGATTTGAGTCCTTGGTGGCGTAGTGTGTTACTGATGGTAGCCTTTGTTACTTTGGTCCCAGCTCTCTACAGGTCATTCACTAGGTCCCCCCGTGTGGTTCTGGGATTTTTGCTCACCATTCTTGTGATCATTTTGACCCCACGAGGTGAGATCTTGCATGGAGCCCCAGATCGAGGGAGATTATCAGTGGTCTTGTATGTCTTCCATTTTCTAATAATTGCTCCCATAGTTGATTTCTTCACACCAAGCTGCTTACCTATTGCAGATTCAGTCTTCCCAGCCTGGTGCAGTCTACAATTTTGTTTCTGTGTCCTTTGACAGCTCTTTGGTCTTGGCCATAGTGGAGTTTGGAGTGTGACTGTTTGAGGTTGTGGACAGGTGTCTTTTATACTGATAACGAGTTCAAACAGGTGCCATTAATACAGGTAACAAGTGGAGGACAGAGGAGCCTCTTAAAGTTGTTGTTACAGGTCTGTGAGAGCCAGAAATCTTGCTTGTTTGTAGGTGACCAAATACTTATTTTACTGAGGAATTTACCAATTAATTCATTAAAAATCCTACAATGTGATTTCCTGGATTCCTTCCCCCCCATTCTGTCTCTCATAGTTGAATGTACCTATGATGAAAATTACAGGCCTAAGTGGGAGAACTTGCACAATTGGTGGCTGACTAAATACTTTTTTGCACCACTGTATACATACACCAGGGCTTTACATTAACTTTTTTGCTCACCGACCACTGTGGCTAGTGGTTTTCCCAAGTCACAATTCATTCAGCCTTTTCACTAGCCACAATTTTGTTGCCAGGAAATCAAAGGTTTTTATTCACCATGATATGTTAAAGTTCGAAAGATCTAGATTTAATTATGAATGGCAGCATATAATGTATCTCTACAGTAACACTCATGTATTCAGTGCTGTTAAGGTAGCTCCCTATATGAAAACATGCAACCAATTCAGACAAAAATATAAACAGAGTATTCTGTTTATTGAACTCAAATTCAAACCCCTTACAATATGAAATACTGTATAATATGAGAAATAACATTCAGTACCACTGAATTGATTCTAATATTAAAAGTCAATTACAAAACATTTATCACTGAAAAACATTTGATGTTTTGATATGCAAGTATTATGTGTATTATCAAGTATTATTATGTATATTATGTATTATCTATTAATAGTGTGTGTGTGTGTGTGTGTGTGTGTGTGTGTGTGTGTGTGTGTGTGTGTGAACATATGTAGAGAGAGACATTAAATGTCCTCATTACATTCATCATCAGATGAGTCTGAATGGTCCATGAAAAATGGTCTTCGTGACCTGAGGCTTCCAGCAGGCTGTAAGTTGATAGCTGGGGTGGGATCAACTTCTTTCCAATCGCCTGAACGTTTCTAAACAGCAGCTCCATCCTCTCCAGCTCAGCCGACTTCATGACAGCCAGGGACTTGAAAGCAATGCTGTCCTGTAGTGAACCAGCCATCTTCGCCTGTTTTGATGTTATAGTACTGATGTGTGCATTTGACTTTTCGTGGTCCTTTATAGTTTCGAGTTTAAAATTACTGGTGCCGGTCTTTGCCAGACTTTCTACAGTCTTCGCAGTACAGGGTATTTTCGATTTTGCTATGAACTAGCCAATCTTGCCCGAACTTCCATTTGTCATTGAATTGTCTTATCTTCCTATTAGCATCTTGTTCATCTCCATGGCCATAGCCAGCTATGAGGCCCCCATGGTCCTGACCACGGTAATTTTTAAGAGCTGAAAATACATTTGTATGCTAAATATTCAACTGGATAAAAAAATAAAGAATAACATTAAAACGTGGGCGGCATGGTGGTGTAGTGGTTAGCGCTGTCACCGCACAGTAAGAAGGTCCAGGTTCGAGCCCCGTGGCTGGCGAGGGCCTTTCTGTGAGGAGTTTGCATGTTCTCCCCGTGCCCACGTGGGTTTCCTCTGGGTGCTCTGGTTTCCCCCACAGTCCAAAGACATGCAGGTTAGGTTAACTGGTGACTCTAAATTGACCATAAGTGTGAATGGTTGTCTGTGTCTATGTGTCAGCCCTGTGATGACCTGGCGACTTGTCCAGGGTGTACCCCGCCTTTCACCCGTAGTCAGCTGGGATAGGCTCCAGCTTGCCTGCGACCCTGTAGAACAGGATAAAGCGGCTAGAGATAATGAGATGAGAACATTAAAATGTCTCTGTAAAAAGTGCATTGTTAATTATGTTAAACATTGATTCTGTCTTCTGTGTCTGTTTCGTGCGTGCGGCTCTGAGACCAAGAACAGAAAACCGAATGAGCGCGCGACTCAGCGGAGGAATGCAGTGCAGGAGACACGAGGTTTTCATGGTAACCATCAGTGCACTTTCATGAAGTTTTCATAAATTTACATTTTCGAAGCAGCACAGTTTTGTCCTCATTGCTTGGGTCAGATCAAACCATTAAACAAGCTTAAATTATTCTTACTCTTGCCACATACAACCCCGATTCCAAAAAAGTTGGGACAAAGTACAAATTGTAAATAAAAATGGAATGCAATAATTTACAAATCTCAAAAACTGATATTGTATTCAGAGTAGACCAAATTACTACTCATTAGGTCAATTGGCAATAAGTCATTAACATGACTGGGTATAAAAAGAGCATCTTGGAGTGGCAGCGGCTCTCAGAAGTAAAGATGGGAAGAGGATTACCAATCCCCCTAATTCTGCGCCGACAAATAGTGGAGCAATATCAGAAAGGAGTTCGACAGTATAAAATTGCAAAGAGTTTGAACATATCATCATCTACAGTGCATAATATCATCAAAAGATTCAGAGAATCTGGAAGAATCTCTGTGCATAAGGGTCAAGGCCGGAAAACCATACTGGGTGCCCGTGATCTTCGGGCCCTTAGATGGCACTGCATCACATACAGGCATGCTTCTGTATTGGAAATCACAAAATGGGCTCAGGAATATTTCCAGAGAACATTATCTGTGAACAGGGTTCACCGTGCCATCCGCCGTTGCCAGCTAAAACTCTATAGTTCAAAGAAGAAGCTGTATCTAAACATGATCCAGAAGCGCAGACGTCTTCTCTGGGCCAAGGCTCATTTAAAATGGACTGTGGCAAAGTGGAAAACTGTTCTGTGGTCAGACGAATCAAAATTTGAAGTTCTTTATGGAAATCAGGGACGCCGTGTCATTTGGACTAAAGAGGAGAAGGATGACCCAAGTTGTTATCAGCGCTCAGTTTAGAAGCCTGCATCTCTGACGGTATGGGGTTGCATTAGTGCATGTGGCATGGGCAGCTTACACATCTGGAAAGACACCATCAATGCTGAAAGGTATATCCAGGTTCTAGAGCAACATATGTTCCCATCCAGACGATGTCTCTTTTAGGGAAGACCTTGCATTTTCCAACATGACAATGCCAAACCACATACTGCATCAATTACAGCATCATGGCTGTGTAGAAAAAGGGTCCGGGTACTGAACTGGCCAGCCTGCAGTCCAAATCTTTCACCCATAGAAAACATTTGGCGCATCATGAAACGGAAGATACGACAAAAAAGACCTAAGACAGTTGAGCAACTAGAATCCTACATTAGACAAGAATGGGTTAACATTCCTATCCCTAAACTTGAGCAACTTGTCTCCTCAGTCCCCAGACGTTTACAGACTGTTGTAAAGAGAAACGGGGATGTCTCACAGTGGTAAACATGGCCTTGTCCCAACTTTTTTGAGATGTGTTGTTGTCATGAAATTTAAAATCACCTAATTTTTCTCTTTAAATGATACATTTTCTCAGTTTAAACATTTGATATGTCATCTATGTTCTATTCTGAATAAAATATGGAATTTTGAATCTTCCACATCATTGCATTCCATTTTTATTTACAATATGTACTTTGTCCCAACTTTTTTGTAATTGGGGTTGTACATGATTTTTTTTTCAAAACTGATGATATTCTGTTCAAAACACCATTAAAAGTAATTTCAGGAATAGATCTCTTGTGTGATGTTTAATTCACCCCTCTCATTTAAATAAGTAAAATTTTTAGGCGCGCGCTTTGCACATCACGGACCTCGGTGATTTTAAAATGCTGCCTCCGGCCCTGCTCATCTCTGCCCCTTTTTCCCTGAGCAGCAGGGTTTGAAACTCCAGCTATATGCCACCACATAGTGCCCTTGTCAGTCGTCAGCAACTTTGTTGCTTCGTTCATTAACCACAGGTTACCGTATCACTGATTTTATCTGAGACGTTAACGAACATTCTAAACAATTCTAACATGTTGTCAGAATGTTTATGCAGGTGCTCATGGTAGTTTTTGGCGCGTAATATTACATTGCAATGTGTTTATTATATCAGATGCCTTCAGAGAAAACTACAATTAAAATATATTGTCATACCACAGAATAAACCACCCGCCAAAGTGGCTAGTGAGACTAAAGTCATTAACCACCAAAGCCGAAGTTTACCCGCATTTGGCGGGTGGGCAGGTGCTAATGTAAAGCCCTGATACACACACACACACACACACACACACACACACACACATATATATATAGGGCGGCACCGTAGTGTAGTGGTTAGCGCTGTCGCCTCACAGCAAGAAGGTCTGGGTTCATGGCCAGCGAGGGCCTTTCTGTGTGGAGTTTGCATGTTCTCCCTGTGTCCGCATGGGTTTCCTCTGGGTGCTCTGGTTTCCCCCACAGTCCAAAGACATGCAGGTTAGGTTAACTGGTGACTGTAAATTGACCGTAGGTGTGAATGGTTGTCTGTGTCTATGTGTGAGCCCTGTGATGACCTGGGGACTTGTCCAGGGTGTACCCCGCCTTTCGCCCGTAGTCAGCTGGGATAGGCTCCAGCTTGCCTGCAACCCTGTAGAACAGGATAAAGCGGCTAGAGATAATGAGATGATATATATATATATACTATATATATATATATATATATATATATATATATATATATATAGGGCGGCACGGTGGTGTAGTGGTTAGCGCTGTCGCCTCACAGCAAGAAGGTCCTGGGTTCGAGCCCCGGGGCCGGCGAGGGCCCTTCTGTGCAGAGTTTGCATGTTCTCCCCGTGTCCGTGTGGGTTTCCTCCGGGTCCTCCGGGTGCTCCGGTTTCCCCCACAGTCCAAAGACATGCAGGTTAGGTTAACTGGTGACTCTAAATTGACCGTAGGTGTGAATGTGAGTGTGAATGGTTGTCTGTGTCTATGTGTCAGCCCTGTGATGACCTGGCGACTTGTCCAGGGTGTACCCCGCCTTTCGCCCATAGTCAGCTGGGATAGGCTCCAGCTTGCCTGCGACCCTGTAGAAGGATAAAGCGGCTAGAGATAATGAGATGAGATGATATATATATATATATATATACACACACATATACATACATATAAATTGGAGCAAAAGGACATAAAAATAAACAGTCAAGGGCACTTGAGGTATAGCAGGTAAACATGAAATAAGCAGTATAAACAATAAACTAATAGCTGTTAAGGTGAGGTAGTGCGGAATAGTGCAAATGAGCGAGGTAAAGTGAAATGTGCAGTCCCTGAGTTCAGTGTGCGAATGAATGTAGAGAGTGTGTGTGTGTGTGTGTGTGTGTTGGGGGGGACTGTGAGGGTGACATGATGTCAGATGCTGAAGGGGGGGCAGGGGGGTGTATGGGCAGAATCTGTGGCAGGGGGCAGAGGGGGGAGGAGGGGCAGAACAGGGAGGGAGTTGAGCCTCCTGACCACCTGGTAAAACAAACTGTCCTTGAGCCTGCTGGTTTTGGCCCGGAGACTCCACAGTCTCCTCCCTGACGGCAGCAGGTTGAAGAGGCTGTGAGATGGGTGGGTGAGGTCACCTGCAGTCCTTATGGCTTTGCAGGTGAGGCAGGAGTTATAGATATCCATAAGAGAAGGGAGAGAGACACCAATGATCCTCTCAGCTGCTCTCATGATGCACTGCAGAGTCTTGTGGCAGGACACTGTGCAAGCACCGTACCACACGGTGATGCAGCTAGTCAGAATGTTCTCGATGGTGCCTCTGTAGAATGTGTGCATGATGGGGGCCGGGGCTCTTGCTCTCTTCAGTTTGCGGAGGAAGTACAGACGCTGTTGGGCTTTTTTGGCCAGTGACGCGGTGTTGTTGCTCCAGGACAGGTCTTCAGAGACGTGCACACCCAGAAACATGGTGCTGCTCACCCTCTCCACTGCAAATTGCATAAAGACATTTTCACTGAAATGACACTTCTTGAGCCCTAAAATGATTTTTCTCCTTGTACCCATTAAAAGTTGGACATCTGTTGGACTAGCAACAGCTTGTTACCCTATCAGAAAGGGTTCCAGGTAAAACCACTTTCGGAAGCTAACAAAAAAAAAGGAAGAAAACACAACAGGGTGTGCTGTCATAGGAAAATGACATGCCAAGATTTTTTTTCACTTGTTAGCAAGCTGAATTTGCTGGATTAGCTTTCTTTTTACATCCAACCAAGGATACATTCACCTGATCATTGATATCCTTGATGTTTTCCATGTTTTAATGCATCATTTGATGAAATAAATGAGAAATTAGCAAGTAAACTGAGAAAGCTCAACCAGTCACATCCACAATGATGATGGATAATGTCACTAGCTTCAGAGCGCTGATTTGCTGAAATGGAAAAAAAGTGAGACATGGCAAATGTTCAGTTTCTGAAACAAAACCAGAAACATAGTGGGATTTTACAATGTAGATATCTAGTTTTATGAAAAATCAAACCGGCTGAACAGAAAGATGGCACAACTATTGGTCCACTGATGGTACTGGTTCAAATTTTTTCCAAGTTGGTGCTTGTCAGCTTTTGCACTTAAACTCTCTTCAAATGTCTCCTCATGGAAAACTTTACAATATCACAGCACAAGTTAACAATCTGTTTATGTGGAGAGTGTGCCATACAATTCCCTGGGTAAGTTGTTACCATACCAAACCATAACGAGTGCTTTTAATACCAACTTTGCAGCTGGAACTACTATCAGTAGAGCTGCTGTTATAGAAGACTTATCAGCACTTTCTGACCAATAAAAATCAAGCATTCATCAGTGCAGTGATTTATACTGTAAGTGTATAAGCATACACGCAAAGACCATTGCCTTGATAGGGATACAAAATATACAAGTGGTTTTGGTGATTTTTGTAAATTAATCTACACTCAAGCACTCTTCACCTGTCCCCTCATCCTTTCACCTCTGCTTATCACCTCTCCTGCATGTTTCCTTTTATTGTCTCCTCCTGAGGGTTGATTACTCTAGCAAAAGTTTTCTGAATCCTGTTTGAAAGTTTTCTTTTTGTTATGAGTGTTAGGGTTTTGCTGGGATTCAAACCTGGTTTGCTAGTGTGATAATCCAGCAAACCCCCACTAGGCCACCAGGGGGATGACGCAAATGCAGAGGCGTGAGGCAGAAGTAGAAAAAAGTATCAAAAGGTTTATTTACAATATTTACAAAAAAATCCAAAAGGTAGAATCCAAAACGCTCAGAAGATCTTAAGGGAAAAAATAAAAAATCCAAAAGTTCAAAGTCAATACAAAAGCCAAAAAAAAACCTAGAAAAGAAAAGGCAAAAATACCAAACGCTCAGAAGATTCACAAAGTCAAAAAACAAAATCCACAAAGTCCAAAAGAAAGCAAAAATACAAAGAACACAAGGACATGGATGAGGAAATCGGAACAGAGGTAACTGGAGCTTAAACATAACAGCACAAAGACTCCGTGACAAGAGGACTGAACTCAAGGGTATAAATACACAAACTAATTAAGGACAGGGCAGGGCAGGAAACAGGCAATAAGACAAAAACAAAACACAGAACACAGTGGTGACCTCTAGAGGCCCAAAACAAACATGACCAGAAAAGGAAATAACAGTGGCCTCTAGAGGCCAAAACAGTCCCAGTCCTAACAGGACCCCCCCCCCCCCCCCCCCCCCAGGAGCATCTCCTGACGTTCCCAGGACAATCAGGATGGGCCGAATGGAAGTCCCGACAAAGTTCTTTATCTAAGACATCCCGAGCAGGAACCCAGCAGTGCTCCTCAGGACCATAGCCCTCCCAGTCCACAAGATATTGCAGCCCGCCGTGGACCCGGTGGGAGTCAAGCAGGCGATGCACGGTGAACACAGTCTGACCCTGGAAGATGCGGGAGGGTGGGGGGGTTCCTAGGGGCAGGGGCATAAGTGGACGTCAGTACGGGCCGCAACAGGGAAACATGGAATGTGGGGTTGATCCTCAGAGTCCGGGGCAACTGGAGCTGGTAGGAGACAGGGTTCACCCTGCGCACCACCTTGAAGGGGCCAATGTAGCGAGGAGCCAGCTTGCAGTTCTCCACCCGCAGGGGAAGGTCCTTAGTGGACAGCCAAACCCGCTGCCCAGGGCGGAAAGCATGGGCAGGTCTTCTATGGCGGTTGGCCTGAGTCTGGTTGGTTCTGGAGATCTGGATGAGGGTCTTCCTGACCTTGCTCCAGGTCTTGCGACACCGTCTCACATATTGGTTGACTGAGAGCACCCCCACGTCCTCCTCCTGGCCTGGGAACAGAGGTGGCTGGAACCTGAATTGGCACTGGAATGGCGACAGCTTGGTGGCCGATGACTGCAGGGTGTTGTGGGCGTACTCTGCCCATGGCAGCCAGGTGCTCCACGATGTTGGGTTATCCATAGCCAGGCCTCGCAGGGTGGTTTCCAGGTCCTGGTTGAGCCTCTCCGTCTGACCATTGGACTGTGGGTGAAACCCAGAGGAGAGGCTGGCAGTCGCTCTGATAACCTTGCAGAACCCGTGCCACACTCGGGAGGAGAACTGGGGCCCTCGGTCTGAGACAATGTCCTGTGGGAGACCAAAGACTCGGAAGACATGATTAAAAATAAGTTTCGCTGTTTCAAGAGCAGAAGGGAGTTTGCACAGTGGTATGAAGCGGCAGGCCTTCGAGAATCTGTTGACTAAAACCAAAATGACAGTGTTACCTTGAGACTCAGGGAGACCTGTGATGAAGTCGACTGCCACGTGGGACCAGGGATGCCGGGGAATGGTCAGAGGATGCAGGAGACCCTGGGGACGCTGTCGCGGGTTCTTGGTTCTGGTGCAGACCTCACAGGACAGGACAAATGACCTTACTTCCTTCTCCATGTTAGGCCACCAGAAGCGTCTTTTCAGGAAGTCCAGGATCCTCCGAGCTCCCGGGTGGGCGGTGAGAGGGGAAGAGTGACCCCACTGGAGAACCTTGGCCCGGGCTTGATGTGGGACGTACAAGAGGCCTGGTGGCCCCGTCCCAGGACCGGGGTCCTGGCGTTGGGCTCGTCGGACAGCCTCCTCAATACCCCAGCAGACAGGGGCCACAATCCGGGACACAGGGATGATAGGCCCGACTTCACTCTCCCTGTTAGTGGCAGAGAACAGCCTGGACAGTGCGTCAGGTTTGGTGTTCTTGGAGCCGGGGCGGTACGAGAGGGTGAAGTCAAACCGACTGAAAAACAGGGCCCACCTAGCCTGTCGTGGGTTCAGTCTTTTGGCTTGCTGGAGGTACTCCAGGTTCTTGTGGTCAGTCCAAACCAGGAATGGATGTTGCGCTCCCTCCAGCCAGTGCCTCCACTCCTCAAGGGCCAATTTGACCACTAGCAGTTCTTGATCCCCCACATCGTACCGGGACTTCGCAGGACTCAGGCGGTGGGAGAAGTAAGTGCAGGGGTGCAGCTTTCCTTCTGAACGTTGAGAGAGCACCGCACCGACACCACTGTCCAAGGCGTCCACCTCCACGATGAATGGTTGGGAGGTGTCCGGGAGGACCAGAATGGGTGCCGTGCAGAAGCGATCCTTGAGGTCTTTGAATGCCTTTTCCGCCTGAGGAGACCAGACATAAGATCCACCTGTCCCTTTGGTGAGGTCCGACATGGGTGCTGCTACAGAACTAAAGTTCCTGATAAACTTGCGGTAGAAGTTAGCAAACCCTAAGAACCGCTGAACCTCTTTGACGGACTTGGGAGTGGGCCAGTCCCGGACGGCCAGGGTCTTGGCTGGGTCCATTTGGAGTTGGCCTGTCCATACAATAAAACCCAGAAAGGAGACCTCAGGAACATGAAATTCGCATTTCTGGGCCTTGGCGAACAGATTGTTCTGTAGCAGCCTCTGGAGAACCTGGCGGACATGGTGGCGGTGCTCCTGCACGGTCTTGGAAAAGATAAGGATGTCATCAAGGTAGACAAAAACGTACAGGTTCATCATGTCCCTCAAGACGTCGTTGATTAGGGCCTGAAAAACAGCTGGTGCGTTGGTGAGTCCAAAGGGCATCACCTGGTATTCGTAGTGCCCAGACGGGGTGTTAAAGGCAGTCTTCCACTCGTCTCCCTGTCGGATACGGATGAGGTGGTATGCGTTCCGTAGGTCCAACTTGGTGAAGACGGTGGCACCTTGGAGCAGGTCAAAAGCTGTGGACATCAGCGGAAGGGGATATCAGTTGTGCACAGTGATCTTGTTCAGGCCCCTGTAGTCAATACATGGTCGGAGCCCCCCATCCTTCTTGCCGACAAAGAAGAAGCCGGCATGAGCAGGTGAGGTGGAGGGTCGAATGAACCCAGAGACCAGGGCGTCTTTGAGGTATTCCTCCATGGCCTTGCGTTCTGGCTGAGAGAGGGAAAACAGTCTGCCATGAGGAGGGGTAGTCCCAGGGAGCAAGTCAATGGCACAGTCGTAGGCCCGGTGTGGAGGAAGAACGGCGGCCCTGCTCTTGCTGAAGACCTCCTTGAGATCCCAGTACTCTGTGGGAACTTGAGATAACTCGGTGAGATCAGGGGGCTCGGCAGGAGACACAAGAGAGCTAGAGAGCAGACAAGAGGCATGGCATGCAGGGCCCCATTCCACAACCTGGCTTGTTACCCAGTCTACGCGAGGGTTGTGGCGAGTAAGCCAAGGAAGGCCTAGAATAACTGGGAACTCAGGTGAAGGAATCAGGTGCAGGGATATTTCTTCCTTGTGACCTTGAGACTGGAGGAAGACTGGAGAAGTAACTTGGGTGACTCTTCCATCACCTAACGCTTGGCCATCGAGGGCAGACACAGACAGTGGGACTTCAAGAGGTGCAGTCGGGACATTGATACTTTGGGCGAAGTGAATATCCATAAAGTTCCCAGCCGCCCCTGAGTCTAACAAAGCTTGACAAGAGTGGACAGACTCACCCCAGGAGATGGAGACCGGGATGTAGATTCCTTGGCCAGGGAGTCCGGGAGAGAGGGTAGGCCCCGTCACAACCCTCCCTTGGCTGGACGGGGCGGTCCTTTTCCCGAGAGTTCGGGACATGATGCTCGGAAGTGACCAGGCTTGCCACAGTAGATGCAGCACTTGTCCCTCCTTCTGCGCTCCCTGTCAGATGTGGAGAGGCGAGTATGACCCACTTGCATGGGTTCTGGACAGTCACTGGAGGAGGTAGATGGGCTACCCCCCCCCCCCAGGAGCATCTCCTGACGTTCCCAGGACAATCAGGATGGGCCGAATGGAAGTCCCGACAAAGTTCTTTATCTAAGACATCCCGAGCAGGAACCCAGCAGTGCTCCTCAGGACCATAGCCCTCCCAGTCCACAAGATATTGCAGCCCGCCGTGGACCCGGTGGGAGTCAAGCAGGCGATGCACGGTGAACACAGTCTGACCCTGGAAGATGCGGGAGGGTGGGGGGGTTCCTAGGGGCAGGGGCATAAGTGGACGTCAGTACGGGCCGCAACAGGGAAACATGGAATGTGGGGTTGATCCTCAGAGTCCGGGGCAACTGGAGCTGGTAGGAGACAGGGTTCACCCTGCGCACCACCTTGAAGGGGCCAATGTAGCGAGGAGCCAGCTTGCAGTTCTCCACCCGCAGGGGAAGGTCCTTAGTGGACAGCCAAACCCGCTGCCCAGGGCGGAAAGCATGGGCAGGTCTTCTATGGCGGTTGGCCTGAGTCTGGTTGGTTCTGGAGATCTGGATGAGGGTCTTCCTGACCTTGCTCCAGGTCTTGCGACACCGTCTCACATATTGGTTGACTGAGAGCACCCCCACGTCCTCCTCCTGGCCTGGGAACAGAGGTGGCTGGAACCTGAATTGGCACTGGAATGGCGACAGCTTGGTGGCCGATGACTGCAGGGTGTTGTGGGCGTACTCTGCCCATGGCAGCCAGGTGCTCCACGATGTTGGGTTATCCATAGCCAGGCCTCGCAGGGTGGTTTCCAGGTCCTGGTTGAGCCTCTCCGTCTGACCATTGGACTGTGGGTGAAACCCAGAGGAGAGGCTGGCAGTCGCTCTGATAACCTTGCAGAACCCGTGCCACACTCGGGAGGAGAACTGGGGCCCTCGGTCTGAGACAATGTCCTGTGGGAGACCAAAGACTCGGAAGACATGATTAAAAATAAGTTTCGCTGTTTCAAGAGCAGAAGGGAGTTTGCACAGTGGTATGAAGCGGCAGGCCTTCGAGAATCTGTTGACTAAAACCAAAATGACAGTGTTACCTTGAGACTCAGGGAGACCTGTGATGAAGTCGACTGCCACGTGGGACCAGGGATGCCGGGGAATGGTCAGAGGATGCAGGAGACCCTGGGGACGCTGTCGCGGGTTCTTGGTTCTGGTGCAGACCTCACAGGACAGGACAAATGACCTTACTTCCTTCTCCATGTTAGGCCACCAGAAGCGTCTTTTCAGGAAGTCCAGGATCCTCCGAGCTCCCGGGTGGGCGGTGAGAGGGGAAGAGTGACCCCACTGGAGAACCTTGGCCCGGGCTTGATGTGGGACGTACAAGAGGCCTGGTGGCCCCGTCCCAGGACCGGGGTCCTGGCGTTGGGCTCGTCGGACAGCCTCCTCAATACCCCAGCAGACAGGGGCCACAATCCGGGACACAGGGATGATAGGCCCGACTTCACTCTCCCTGTTAGTGGCAGAGAACAGCCTGGACAGTGCGTCAGGTTTGGTGTTCTTGGAGCCGGGGCGGTACGAGAGGGTGAAGTCAAACCGACTGAAAAACAGGGCCCACCTAGCCTGTCGTGGGTTCAGTCTTTTGGCTTGCTGGAGGTACTCCAGGTTCTTGTGGTCAGTCCAAACCAGGAATGGATGTTGCGCTCCCTCCAGCCAGTGCCTCCACTCCTCAAGGGCCAATTTGACCACTAGCAGTTCTTGATCCCCCACATCGTACCGGGACTTCGCAGGACTCAGGCGGTGGGAGAAGTAAGTGCAGGGGTGCAGCTTTCCTTCTGAACATTGAGAGAGCACCGCACCGACACCACTGTCCAAGGCGTCCACCTCCACGATGAATGGTTGGGAGGTGTCCGGGAGGACCAGAATGGGTGCCGTGCAGAAGCGATCCTTGAGGTCTTTGAATGCCTTTTCCGCCTGAGGAGACCAGACATAAGATCCACCTGTCCCTTTGGTGAGGTCCGACATGGGTGCTGCTACAGAACTAAAGTTCCTGATAAACTTGCGGTAGAAGTTAGCAAACCCTAAGAACCGCTGAACCTCTTTGACGGACTTGGGAGTGGGCCAGTCCCGGACGGCCAGGGTCTTGGCTGGGTCCATTTGGAGTTGGCCTGTCCATACAATAAAACCCAGAAAGGAGACCTCAGGAACATGAAATTCGCATTTCTGGGCCTTGGCGAACAGATTGTTCTGTAGCAGCCTCTGGAGAACCTGGCGGACATGGTGGCGGTGCTCCTGCACGGTCTTGGAAAAGATAAGGATGTCATCAAGGTAGACAAAAACGTACAGGTTCATCATGTCCCTCAAGACGTCGTTGATTAGGGCCTGAAAAACAGCTGGTGCGTTGGTGAGTCCAAAGGGCATCACCTGGTATTCGTAGTGCCCAGACGGGGTGTTAAAGGCAGTCTTCCACTCGTCTCCCTGTCGGATACGGATGAGGTGGTATGCGTTCCGTAGGTCCAACTTGGTGAAGACGGTGGCACCTTGGAGCAGGTCAAAAGCTGTGGACATCAGCGGAAGGGGATATCAGTTGTGCACAGTGATCTTGTTCAGGCCCCTGTAGTCAATACATGGTCGGAGCCCCCCATCCTTCTTGCCGACAAAGAAGAAGCCGGCATGAGCAGGTGAGGTGGAGGGTCGAATGAACCCAGAGACCAGGGCGTCTTTGAGGTATTCCTCCATGGCCTTGCGTTCTGGCTGAGAGAGGGAAAACAGTCTGCCATGAGGAGGGGTAGTCCCAGGGAGCAAGTCAATGGCACAGTCGTAGGCCCGGTGTGGAGGAAGAACGGCGGCCCTGCTCTTGCTGAAGACCTCCTTGAGATCCCAGTACTCTGTGGGAACTTGAGATAACTCGGTGAGATCAGGGGGCTCGGCAGGAGACACAAGAGAGCTAGAGAGCAGACAAGAGGCATGGCATGCAGGGCCCCATTCCACAACCTGGCTTGTTACCCAGTCTACGCGAGGGTTGTGGCGAGTAAGCCAAGGAAGGCCTAGAATAACTGGGAACTCAGGTGAAGGAATCAGGTGCAGGGATATTTCTTCCTTGTGACCTTGAGACTGGAGGAAGACTGGAGAAGTAACTTGGGTGACTCTTCCATCACCTAACGCTTGGCCATCGAGGGCAGACACAGACAGTGGGACTTCAAGAGGTGCAGTCGGGACATTGATACTTTGGGCGAAGTGAATATCCATAAAGTTCCCAGCCGCCCCTGAGTCTAACAAAGCTTGACAAGAGTGGACAGACTCACCCCAGGAGATGGAGACCGGGATGTAGATTCCTTGGCCAGGGAGTCCGGGAGAGAGGGTAGGCCCCGTCACAACCCTCCCTTGGCTGGACGGGGCGGTCCTTTTCCCGAGAGTTCGGGACATGATGCTCGGAAGTGACCAGGCTTGCCACAGTAGATGCAGCACTTGTCCCTCCTTCTGCGCTCCCTGTCAGATGTGGAGAGGCGAGTATGACCCACTTGCATGGGTTCTGGACAGTCACTGGAGGAGGTAGATGGGCTCCAGGTAGAGGTAGGGGGGCTGGGGGGGCTCAGGACTTGGCGGCGTTCTCTCATCCTGTTGTCCAGACAAGTAGAATGTGAGATGAGAGTTTCGAGGTCACTTGGGCATCCAATAGAGGCCAGGCCGTCCTTGATGGGGTCAGACAGACCATGGTGGAAGGCTGACACCAGGGCAGTCTCGTTCCATCCACTTACTGCTGCGAGCGTCCGGAACGAGATGGCGTAATCTGCGAGGCTTCCTCCTTGCCGGATGGACATGAGCTTTCTGGCTGCGTCGGTACTGATGTCTGCCTGGTCGAAGACCCGAAGCATCTCTTCAGTAAATAGTTCAAAATCAGAGCACTCGGGTCCCCGTCTCTGCCAGATAGCTGTTGCCCAAGCTCGTGCCTTACCAGCTAACAAGGTTATCACAAAGGAGATCTTGCGGCGATCCGTAGTGTAGGTGGTAGGCTGTAGCTCAAAGGTGAGTTGGCACTGAACTCCCGGCACTCACCGTGCTTGCCGTCAACCTCTGTGGTGCAGGAAGGCTGGGTTCGCGAGGTGAAGGAGACAGTGTGGCGGGAGGCACTGGAACAGGAGCTGGATCAGGATGAGGAGATGCAGGCAGAGGTGTCAGCTGTGCCAGGGTTTTCCCAATTTGCTGGGGCAGTTCCTCGTGGCTTCCATGGTCGCTCCAAAGCATGTCAAAGCTGCCATGATTCCCTGAAGGTTGGCCAGGTAGACAGTTGAAGCAGCCTCTGCTGAGTCAGTCATGACGGAGTCTTTCTGTTAGGGTTTTGCTGGGATTCGAACCTGGTTCGCTGGTGTGATAATCCAGCAAACCCCCACTAGGCCACCAGGGGGATGACTCAAATGCAGAGGCATAAGGCGGAAGTAGAAAAAGTATCAAAAGGTTTATTTACAATATTTACAAAAAAATCCAAAAGGTATAATCCAAAACGCTCAGAAGATCTTAAGGGAAAAAAATAAAAAAAATCCAAAAGTTCAAAGTCAATACAAAAGCCAAAAAAAAACTAGAAAAGAAAAGGCAAAAATACCAAACGCTCAGAAGATTCACAAAGTCAAAAAACAAAATCCACAAAGTCCAAAAGAAAGCAAAAATACAAAGAACACAAGGACATGGACGAGGAAATCGGAACAGAGGTAACTGGAGCTTAAACATAACAGCACAAAGACTCCGCGACAAGAGGACTGAACTCAGGGGTATAAATACACAAACTAATTAAGGACAGGGCGGGGCAGGAAACAGGCAATAAGACAAAAACAAAACACAGAACACAGTGGTGACCTCTAGAGGCCCAAAACAAACATGACCAGAAAAGGAAATAACAGTGGCCTCTAGAGGCCAAAACAGTCCCAGTCCTAACAATGAGTGTCAATAACCAATATGTAACCTCACTGCATTGCCATGAAGGTCTGCAAAGGAAAGAGACCTTCATTGAGCTCAAAAAGGAATTGGATGGGAAGAGGAAAATCAGTAAGCTTAAAGTGCATATCCTGGACCAATTTGTTTTTTTTGTTTTTTTTATATGAAAGTATGTCCCTTTACACACTTATCCAGAAGGGTAATTTTGCACAAGGCCATCTGTCTACAGCAGAAAAAAGTAAAATAACAAAACGCGTCTGGAAAAATCCCAAGGGAGCCTGGAGCCAGATTCGTGACGTCACTTGCAGAACCACCAGCAGACTGCGAGAGCTTGCATGGTTTCAGTGCACAGACTGTGTAGACCAAGTTTAGCAGCTAGCGATTTTGCATTGAAATATGGAATTGTCACCTGAGCGCAATGTTACTTCACCTTTGGATGAAGGATATAATGAGATGTCAGAATTATTTCTTACCCTGGCAACAGTCAACTTGTGAATTGCCGATTTTCTTGGTCATTTTCTTGGCTCTGCTTGGTCCTCAGCTTCGAGGGCCTCAGTGGATGCAGCACTTCGCCTTCTGTCAGGGGAGACGAACACGGCTGGCTCCTTTGGTGACGCTGACACAGATGGAGACGGTGTTGCTTTGGGCATTCTGACAGATGGAACTGTGTCTTTTTTTCAGATCAAGTTGCCTCGCGAAGCCCATTTCCCACTGCAAATAGTTCTCAAAATCGTCTGGCCTTGTGAAGTGACCACGGCAAATAATGCTGTAGTCTGTAGCATGTAGCCAATTTTTCCGGGTGCCTTGCACGAAGCATTTCTCTCTCATTGTCCAGTCTTTTGGAAAACGATGAGTACTAATCCCATCAAGATTGGTGTTGCTACACCCTCCTATGATACATCTGTTAACCATTTTATTAATTACGTGATAACGTTGAAGAAATTTGCAGAAAACCACCAGGTCATTTTCTCATAAACAAACCAGCGCTGATGTAGGATTCAGAAGGAGGCGTCCCGCACGTGATGTCATGAAAATCAATGTTTGCCGGGAAATCCAAATGCCAAGTTTTTTCAGAGGCAGACGAATTCGCCTCAAATGGCTTGATTTCAACTGAATTTTTCTGGTATTGCGCAAGGTAAAAAAAAATGCACAAAATGCAAAATGTGACATATATTTGACCAAAGTTTAATATAAAATAGAGAATTACATTGATCTTGCTCCTGAATTTACCTGTGATATGCACTTTAAGTCCCTACTGCTCTATGATAATGTGTTTTTTGTTGTTGTTGTTGTTTTGTTTTTCCCCAAAGAGTTAAAAAAAATCCTACTACACACTATATACTCTCCAAAAAAGAGTATGAAACTGTGGAATGCATCTTTGGGAATTTGGGGAGAACATGTAAGATATCAGTACTGTTGTTGGCAAAGAACTTCACACAAACATGTTTTTAAAGGTAATGACTAATCTTAATTTGATTTAGGCTGTACCCTGTAAGAAGAAGTGGAGCAGGTGAAAGCAGTTGACACCCAAAACCCTTCACACATGATCCTGCAGAAGCTCTTCAGAAACTGGATCCCATCTATGAGTTTTGAGATCAATACCCTTTCTACCTGTCATCATTTAGGACTTATAACATCAAAGCCAAACAACCACAATGGCATTCAAACCACTCGCCCTTCTAAAGATCAGCAAGGTATTTTCTTCACCTTCTTCAGCGTCTTTCATTCCAAACAATAGCTAAGAGTCGACAAAAGGACGGAGCACAAAGCAAAAAAAGAGGCACGTTTCTCACCTGCTGGAAGTAACACAATCACTTAACAACAATGCTGGGTATTGTGGACTGCGCTCGAGAGAAAGGGCACCACACACTTAACATCCCACGCAAACCTTAGATGCTGTCTAATATTTCATTGATTTAAGTGGGGCCCTCCTAGTAACTAACATCTATAATAAGATGGCTGTGCATGGAACTGTACTTAGATGTAAAGAGTCTGAATGGCCAAATTAGATATTGAAGGAAAAATAGACATGTAGAACAAATATAAGCTGAAAATGGTGAGAGAGAAAGCACAAGCAACTTTAGACATAGGATGAAAGAGAAGGAACGTGTTGATAGGGTCAGGTGTACCATGTTAAGGTAATTCTTAGGTAAGATGAGAAGAGGGCTTCTGTCTGTCAGCTCATATAACGAGATGTGTAACACACACACACATAACCCATTGATTGATTTAACCGTTGACAGTCACACCATCCCAGTGGCTACCTGGAAGCATATTGTTAGAGGGTTGCTTTCATGATGTCATTCACAATGTCATTCTGTCATCGCTACACCACATATGTCAAAATCAGTTCCTGATGTGCCTCTTATTTTAACCCTTGACCCAAGATTTAGGGATTGCATTTATCTTTAGCCATGTCTAACATTTGTTGATGCTCCACTCGGGCCCCCTGTAGCAGTCTCCATGTTGCTGGAATCGCTAGGGTCAGCGGTGTGCTTTTGCCAGAGAATAGCTCCATTGTAAGGCCCCCCCATGTGCTAGCTGACTAAGGGAAGTAAGCACTTAGCTAAGGGGGCTTATCTGACCACACCCCCTTCCCCTCCCTCCTGGAGATCTTTAACACAATTCCTTTCTAAATACCTCCACTGTTCATCCCTCCATCCCTCATCTTCACCTAATCTCATTCATTCATTCATTCATTCATTCAGTGTACTATTTTATTATTTTTTTTTATATTTATGGATCTGTGTTTAAACAGTTGGTGTGCTGATGTGTTTTGAATTGTGCATCACAGCTGCTCACATCAAATTTAGATGAGACCACTAGAAGTGTGTCTCATCACAACTTCTATAGTTACAGAAATTCATTATCCCCTGGGTGCAAAAATATTCATTCACCTAAGGTGAATTTAATTGGTCCAAGTTACTGGTTAACTGCTTTTGAATGGTAATTCATGCCAGTCATGTGACACTCACAGGTCATATAAGAGGGACTGTAGACCAGCCATTTTAACAAGGGCCCTCACTCAATTTATATACAAACTTCAAAGCGCCCTTAGTGCAAGCCCCTTAATACTCAAATAGATGGCAGTTACAAAATAGCCATTACTGCTACTGTGTAAAACCTAAACCCCCTTCTACCCATTCCTTCTCTCTGATTGAGGTAAACCAGTTTCCTGCTGATGGTAGTTAATTTCATCCGTCTGTGTCGTAACAAGAGCCATTTGGAACAATACAGCGGCACCTTCACTCAATGAAGACCAAACAATAACACAGAGAGTGAATTTAAGAACACCATAGCCATGTTATGTATCAATAAATGACTGTTATATTCAGGGCAACCTATAATAAAATGGACACTAAATCATGATAAATAAGCTATACTTATACAAATACACATACATAGAAGTGTTGGTGCTTTATGTAATCTTTTCAAGAGATTATAACTGGACTTATATTTCTAAAGTCTGGGTATATGATGTTGCTCAGGCATGCCTGTTCTTTCAGTGTCTGGGGCTTTTCATTTTGGGGCTTTACCTTCAGTTTTGTCTTGAGTACATACCATGCTTGTTTATGGGTTTAAATTTGTAACTGCAAAACTGGACTGTTTTGGCTGTTTGTTCTTCTGCCAAAATAAGGTCATTCAACCACTGATGAGAGATTTATTTGGTCACTCTAGTAGTGTGTATACTGGAAATAGCAATTGTTCATTGATTGTATCTGTACTAAATTTTAGTATTAACTTCGCATTCACTGAAACACTTCATGCTTCATGAAATTGATGAGACCGAAGCATCCTTCTCTCTTTGATTACACTGATTTAATGATAGTGATGACAAAGGCCATTTTTGGTCACTGATTAGACGTGGTAAAATCAATGTCACGGTTTATTTTCCTGATTTGCTGTAGCTCTGTCAATGGACCCAAGTGTGTGTGTGTGTGTGTGTGTGTGTGTGTGTGTGTGCGCGCGCATTTGCTATAACCAATCCCAGACCCACATTCGCTGACACACTCATCTCGTTTCACACAGACCTCAGCCATAAAATCACACTTCCGCACTCTCATCCTGAATAAGTCTTTCCTTTCCTTCTTTCCTTCACACTCGCTCTGTCCTGGCATTAATGGTTGTCCATTTAAAGTGGCCACTGGGTCATGGCACCAGATCAGCAAAAGAAGTACCCCCCAAAAAAGGAGTATATGAAACAGGTAAAACATGTAACATAGGAACAAAGCAACATTTATAACCCTACTTTTACTGGAGCTGAGTACTTTCATGTAAATTAGCAGCTTTTTGAAACATGAGGCGCATGTTAGCAGCTGGGCCAGAATTGGAGGCATGTGTTGCATTGCAGTGGGGCGGGTTTACGGTCACCGCCACCATTTGATGTGCTGTAATGAGGAAGTGAGCAACTTCCTGTGGCTAACAGAAGCGAGGGATTGGAGGAAGGTAGTGGGGCTATGGTATGGGAGATAAATGAAAAGCAGAAGTACTGGGGCGGCCAGATGAACAGGAGTGTTGGGTTAAATGTTCTTTTTGTTGTGCTTCCTTAGAATGACAGGGGGCAAGGGCACATCCAGGTTGAGCAGTATGTGTTTAGGAGATGTGTGCAGTCTTACACGTCATTGTGAATGAAAGATGAAATGCATTTAGACTAATTGTGTACACCACAGCCAGCAGGTACACTGGACCCTTTTAATCAGGGGAAGTTTTAAAGTCAATACTAAGTCAGTGTTATGACTTCTGCTAGTTTGGTCTTGGACACTGTTCATCCTAATACAGCTTTTTCACCCAACAAATTGCCCAGAGAGACTTGATTTAGACTGATTGAGGTTAGAAATATGATTAGTAGATCAAATTCTAAGGTCTAGTGAGAACTGTGACAAACAGTTGATTTCCAAAAGCACATATTTCCCCAACATCACATTTCACCAGCTCTTCTAAAAATCCACTGACCCAATAAACCTCCCTTTAAAGCCATTTTGTATTGTGATTTTTATCTCATTGCTGACCTTTAGAGCAGGATTTGTGACCTCCCCTCCATGCAAACAAAAGATGAACACCAGGATTTGTTCAAGTGCCCTGAACACACTGAATGGAGAAGATCTCAAATACACTGTGGTTAAAAACAGTGACGTTGGGCACAGCCCTGTAATAGCGAAAGTAAACTTTGAGCATCAAACAATTAAGGCACTGGTCAACTCTTCAAGTTGATCTGGGGTCCATTTGGGAATGTAGGATCCATTGTTACTTTCCAACTGGGTCTTTCTGAAGATAGACGAGTGGAATGCTGCAGTCAGAGCTCATAAATCTCCTCTACATGATAACAATGCAGTTGAATAGCCATCAAGTTCTCTTAAGTATCTTTTCCACCACTGAGGATTAGCCTGTTAGCATCTTCTCTCCTGAGGGCCTGTTTATTCTTATGCAATGAGTTAAGACCTCCTGCTGAAAACACACACACACACACACACACACACACACACACACACACACACACACACACACACACTTGCTTGCATCTTTGAACATTCCTGGACTGGTCAAATCCGTCAGTTGATCAATAAATGTCATTAATGTGAGTGCACATGCTGATTGAACCACATCCAAGAAACAAGCATAGAATTGAGCATGTCATTGACCAAGTGAGATACTGCTGCTCTCCTGAGATTGAGGTCATAAATCTCACACATGAATGACTCAGGCTATTAAGGAGGCAACGGTGGGAACTGACCATCCATATAAACCAGATTAGATGAGAATTTGAGAGATTAACTCTAACTAGGACATAGTCTGTGTGTGTGTGTGTGTGTGTGTGTGTACTCATTATTTACACATTGATTTATTTACCTCACAGATTTGAAGTGGCTTATCCCTCCTTTGGGAATTCCACATACCAGCCTGCCAACTATGATATCATGGGAACGTTGCAATAGGTTGCCAAACGTTGCATAACACTCTTATCAATATCAATGCAGTGTTATAAGACAGTGCTGGCATAACATAAAGTACTGTCATGCTGTTCCAAACTATGCTTGTTTCATAGGGTATGTTTTTCTTCAGATAGTGACAAAAAAAGTGACTTAGAAAGGCTTATCCCCCTGCTGACTCATACTAACAGCGCAGTCATTGTTTGTAATAATAATAATAATAATAATAATAATAATAATAATAATAATAATACACTGAGTTTACTACACTGTATTCACTGCAGCAGGAGTCGTCAGTGATGGAGAACCTGTGTTAGCCTGCAATAAATTGTAGGTTTTGATCACTTGCATTAAAAGCAGACATACCCAAACAGAAACAATTTTGGCTTCGTGAGCTGTTGCTGCAGCTAAGGTCATCAAAGTTCCAGACAATCTGTAGTCTGTTATACAAGTGTCAATGTTTTTCTTGACACTATTGACATTTAAGTATGTCAACTAATGTTTTGGGGCCTGCAATTATGAAAAAGACTCTCGTTTGGTCAAACATGATGCTTCATGAATACTTTAAGGTAAAGGTTTGTCCAAGCCTGTTTTTAAAGTCAAACAAAACCCAAAAATAAATGCCCTGATGCTCCCACCTCCAGACATTCAAATTAAAAAGAAAACTTTCTAACAACAATTTATTCTTTTTAAAAGCTATGATATTGCTAACAATAAGACCACAACCATTTGTGATGAATCCGGATATCCACTTGTGATGTTACAAGTTCACTAGTATACGGTTTACCTTCGTTACACTTAGCCATCAAATAAAGGCTTCTAATTCTTAAAAAAAAAAAAATCCCCAGGCACCACTGCACTTTCTCTCTCTCTGTGTTCACTGCTTAACATGGGTTAATTGCAGAGAAAGAATTTCACTGTGCTGTAATGTATATGTGACAAATAAATGCTTCTAATTTTAAAAATCTAATCAGAAATTTTCTGTAATCGTGTCATTTTTACTAGCAACAAAATACACAAATCAACAGACCTCATTTTTATGAAGTGTAAATCTAACTCTGCTAGATAACACATATGCAGGACTGGCACAGATACTACTAAACAATGCCCATTGTCACAGCAGTGCTATTCTTGCTGTCTAAAAATATTTGCTTTTCTCAGTGAATAAAAATAAAAACATATCACATAAAAATATAATTAAATTTTTGAAAAACAAACAAACAAACAAACAAACAAACAAACAAACAAACAAACAAACACTGCAAATAACTGGTCATAGAGCATTTATAGGCAGCAAACAGCCTCCTGGCTGAGTATGTGTGCTCATTGCATTCGTGTGTGTCTATATATATATATATATATATATATATATATATATATATATATATATATATATATATGAGTGATTCCACGCTTATGGGTACTGAAATGGGGACATGAACTTATTTTTAAAAATTCACCTAAAACCATTTCTTTTTTTACCATCAGGTCACAAAACATGTAATCTTTAATGAATGATATGTTAAAAGATAACTTTAATTTTCTGAGATGTAATAAAAACATATTTATATGCCAAAGTCAGAACGTAACAGAAGTGTTGTGGACATATATATTCTCAATTTCAACAATGTAGAATTACTTTTTGAAACATAGGAAGGTGATGTTTTAGCAAATATAATTAATAAACATGTGTAGTAGAATAAACATACACATTCTTTCAATAAGATTAACATGGTATATAGCTAGATTGTAATTAATTTGTAACAGACGCGAGATGGACAATCGTAACAGAAGTAATGTAACAGACATCATTTTGGAACTCATAGGCTTGACTTTGGCATATAAATATGCTTTTATTACATCTCAGAAAATTAAAGTTATCTTTTAACATATCATTCATTAAAGATTACATGTTTTGTGACCTGATGGTAAAAAAAGAAATGGTTTTAGGTGAATTTTTAAAAATAAGTTCATGTCCCCATTTCAGTACCCATAAGCGTGGAATCACTCATATATATGTGTGTGTGTGTGTTCGTCAGTGATCAGGCTTAGATTTACAGCCAAACGCTTGACACTTGGACATCTTCAGGGTTGTTTGCAACAATTTAGAAGCAATGTATCCACTAGATCTCAGCCTTGGTAAGTCATGAGATGGGTAAGTGATGCCAGAATCTCAGGCTACATTTACACTAGACCATATCTGTCTCATTTTCTTCGCGGATGCATTGTCCGTTTACATTAAACCGCCTGGAAACGCCTGGAAACGGGAATCCGCCAGCGTCCACATATTCAATCCAGATCGTGTCAGCTCCGGTGCTGTGTAAACATTCAAAATACGCGGATACGCTGTGCTGAGCTCTAGCTGGCGTCTCATTGGACAATGTCACTGTGACATCCACCTTCCTGATTCGCTGGCGTTGGTCATGTGACGCGACTGCTGAAAAACGGCGCGGACTTCCGCCTTGTATCACCTTTCATTAAAGAGTATAAAAGTATGAAAATACTGCAAATACTGATGCAAATACTGCCCATTGTGTAGTTATGATTGTCTTTAGGCTTGCCATCCTTCCACTTGCAAGTAGTAAGTGATATGCGCTGGGATCACACACACAGCGGCTCAGTCCCGAATCGTGGCTTGTGCACTTCACTCGCGCGCTGTGTGAGCTGCGCAGGGCCGGAGTGCGCACCCTCCAGAGGGCACTCGCTGTTCAGGCGGAGTGATTTGGAGCGCAGGATGCCTGCGGAGCCGAGCGTATCCGCGTATTGGCATTGCTGTGTGCACGGCTAACGGTTTTAGTGTAAACGCGAATCGTTTTAAGAACGTTAATCTGATGATCCGCTGATTCGACGTAATGTAAACGTAGCCTCAGATTCTCTCATACAATTTGTACTCAGAACGCGATATTTGAACCTTGGGTATTGTATGATGACAGCGCCCAGGAACATTTTATTTTAAAAGAAAAAAAAATCTGTACACAGTATTCAGGTATAAATATGAGCAAATGAATAATCAAACATGTCTTGTATGGATATTATCTGTCAGTATAAATGAGTTTATTTTTTTTTATTTGTTTGCCTTTAACCCTGCCTGCTCCAGCTGATAGCAACCAGTCCCACAGGTTCCAACAGAAAGTCTGACCAATCACACTTGTGTCTGCAAGTTTCTGTACCTGGATCGTACCTGAGTGCAATATTTTTTTGATGAACTTAGTTGGTTCTATGTCCCTATATATATCCTCCTGAGAACCAACCCATAGACTTGTGTCCTCTGTAGTTGACAGTTGTTTTACGTACACACCCTCTTACTCTTTCAAGCTATTCACTTGAATCCTTGTGTCTTGTAAAGAGTACATCCTGGGCTTTCCAATGATATATCATGTGACTAGGAGGGTTGCTGGGAAATTCCTAGTAAGGAAATCACAACAAAAGAGAAATTGAGAGACACATTTTTTTCTTGGTTCCCAGGAGGTGTTTTATATATGTATGTGTTTGTTTGTTTGTTTGTTTGTTTGTTTGTGTGTGTGTGTGTGTGTGTGTGTGTGTGTGTGTGTGTGTGTGTGTTTGTTTGTGTGTGTGTACATATATCATTTTGTGCAAAATGTTCCTGTGCACAAAATGAGAGTCATGGTGTGTTAAGGTTGGAGTGGAAGAACTTGTGTCTCTTGCACAGAGTTCTGGCCTCAACCCACACTGGGATGAACTGGAACACTGACTGCACCACAGGTCTCCTCACCCAATATCAGTCCATGACCTCACTAATGCTCTTGGCTGAATGAATACAAATCCCCACAGCCATGCCCCAAAATCTAGTGGAAACCCTTCCCAGAGGAGTGGAGCTTAATTGGAAAAAAAAGGGGGTGGGGTGGATAAATCTGGAATTAGGTGTTCAACAAGCACATGTGGGTGTGGTGGTCAAGTTCCACATACTTTTGGCCATCATCTAAGACAGGTGTAAATGCCATCTATATAGTCTGTTCACACCACACCACACCATCTATATAGTCTGTTCACACTTTGCATTACAAAGAATATATAATTGAAGGGAAGCCATGGCCAAGAGGTTAGAAGCAGCTTTGGGCCCAAAAGATCACCGGTTTGCTTCCCTGGACCAGCAGGAATGGCTGAAGTGGCCTTGAGCAAGGCACCTAATCCATAACTGCTCCCTGGTCTGCCCACTACTGTGGGTATGTCAGGGTTTTGTTGTGCGTTTCTCTGGATAAGAGCATCTGCTAAATGCATCTAAATGTAATGTAATAATCAAAAGAAGACTTCAGCATTTTTCAATCTAATTTCTATCCATAGTATGAGTATAAAATGTGTGGTTAACACAGAAAATAACTTTGACACATTTACCTATACAAACTAACTTTGGAAAAATACATCTAAAATATGTGAGAAGCTAGTCTATAGTTGTTCTTGGAGGAAATCACCAGACAATTACTGTAGATAACTAAATTTTCAGAGGAAAAAAAGGACAATTTAGCAATCCACCACCACTCCTACAGTGGTGCTTGAAAGTTTATGAGCCCTTTCAAATTTTCAATATTTCTGCATAAATATGACCTAAAACATCATCAGATTTTCACACAAGTCCTAAAAGTAGGTAAAGAGAGCCCAGTTAAACAAATGAGACAAAAATATTATACTTGGTCATTTATTTATTGAGGAAAATGATCCAATATTACATAACTGTGAGTGGCAAAAGTATGTGAACCTTTGCTTTCAGTATCTGGTGTGACCCCCTTGTGCAGCAATAACTGCAACTAAACGGTTCCGGGAACTGTTGATCAGTCCTGCACACCAGCTTGGAGGAATGTTAGCCCATTCCTCCGTACAGAACAGCTTAAACTCTGGGATGTTGGTGGGTTTCCTCACATGAACTGCTCACTTCAAGTCCTTCCACAACATTTTGATTGGATTAAGGTCAGGACTTTGACTTGGCCATTCCAAAACATTAACTTTATTCTTCTTTAACCATTCTTTGGTAGAACAACTTGTGTGCTTAGGGTCATTGTCTTGCTGCATGACACACCTTCTCTTGAGATTCAGTTCATGGACAGATGTCCTGACATTTTCCTTTAGAATTCACTGTTATAATTCAGAATTCATTGTTCCATCAATGATGGCAAGCTGTCCTGGCCCAGATGCAGCGAAACAGGTCCAAACCATGATACTACCACTACCATGTTTCACAGATGGGATAAGGCTCTTATGTTGGAATGCAGTGTTTTCCTTTCTCCAAACATAATGCTTCTCATTTAAACCAAATAGTTCTATTTTGGTCTCATCCATCCACAAAACATTTTCCAATAGCCTTTTGGCTTGTCCACATGATCTTTAGCAAACTGCAGATGAGCAGCAATGTACTTTTTGGAGAGCAATGGCTTTCTCCTTGCAACCCTGCCATGCACACCATTGTTGTTCAGTGTTCTCCGGATGGTGGACTCATGAACATTAACATTAGCCAATGTGAGAGAGACCTTCAGTTGCTTAGAAGTTACTCTGGGGTCATTTGTGACCTCGCCAAGTATTACATGCCTTGCTCTTGGAGTGATCTTTTGCTAAATCCACATGACAACGGCAATGAGATGTTATTTAAAAAAAATCGCATCCAAATGGGCAATGATCAGTAAAATATCAGGTCCATATGGCAACGCAATGCTTGCTGAAAATGATGCAATACACATGCCACACCTCTAGGGGCGCTGTAAGCCGGTCCCTTCGGAGACACCAGAACAATAGAAGAAGTAAGGATGCATGCGCATAAACTATTATGCACGAGACTTCATATTAGCCACAAAGTCAGAAAAATCTGTTTGTAAAATTACATTATAATGACCAAATACAATGAAAAGTATTTTTCCAGTCTTACCTGTGAAAGGTAATCTCATGTGATCTCGTTTGGACGGTAAACCTGTTGGTACAGTTAAATGCAGCACATGAATGAGGCATCTTTATTCTCTGCTTTGACCCATCCAATATGGCGGCGAGGATGACGTATGATTCTACGCAGAAGGTGGCGTCTTTAATGGTCTGGAATAAATTGAATGCTACACGTTGATGGATTAATTTGTTCTTCTACACCCTTTTTGAGGAATGTATTGTAGGACTTAAACCAACATCTGAAGAGGTGAGATCGCTCCTTTTTTCCCCTATTTTTGCTGGCAGGATTGACTCTGCCCTAAGGGCTATTCTCTCTCTCTCTCTCTCTCTCTCTCTCTCTCTCTCACTTTGCACATATCTTTGAGTGGCAAAAGTATGTGATCCTCAAGGATTAGCAGTTAATTTGAAGGTAAAATTAGAGTCAGGTGTTTTCAGTCAATGGGATGACAATCAGGTGTGAGTGGGCACCCTGTTTTAGAACAGGGATCTATCAAAGTCTGATCTTTACAACAAATATTTGTGGAAGTGTATCATGGCATGAACAAAGGAGATTTATGAGGACCTCAGGAAAAGCATTGTTGATGCTCATCAGGCTGAAAAAGGTTACAAAACCATCTCTAAAGAGTTTGGACTCTACCAATCCACAGTCAGACAGATTGTGTCCAAATGGAGGAAATTCAAAACCATTGTTACCCTCCCCAGGAGTGGTCGACCAACAAAGGCCCTGTCCACACGGCAATGGATTCAGGTGAATCCGATACAATAAATATTCACAGTGAAAATATTTTGTAAGCGCGTTTCATGAACCAAGTTATAGGATTTGTTGACAACTCGCATCAAGTTCGTTACACTTCTACCTGGTGTGAAGCACTCACAGTCATGTGGTTGTGACGTCATCGTAAACAAATCCGTTCTACTCATCCAGACGACTTCGCAACGGCAATGTTGCCAGATCTTTCCACTCTGGAACCCGTTCTCAAAAGATTGCATTTTGGGGCACCCAAAACGCCGGTGCCGTGTGGACGCCAGGCCGAAACGATAAACAATTGTATCGGATTCACCTGAATCCATTGCCGTGTGGACAGGGCCTTTGTTGGTCGACCACTCCTGGGGAGGGTAACAATGGTTTTGAATTTCCTCCATTTGGACACAATCTGTCTGACTGTGGATTGGTAGAGTCCAAACTCTTTAGAGATGGTTTTGTAACCTTTTTCAGCCTGATTAGCATCAACAATGCTTTTCCTGAGGTCCTCATAAATCTCCTTTGTTCATGCCATGATACACTTCCACAAACATGTGTTGTGAAGATCAGACTTTGATAGATCCCTGTTCTAAAACAGGGTGCCCACTCACACCTGATTGTCATCCCATTGACTGAAAACACCTGACTAATTTTACCTTCAAATTAACTGCTAATCCTTGAGGCTCACATACTTTTGCCACTCAAATATATGTAATATTGGATCATTTTCCTCAATAAATAAATGACCAAATATAATCTTTTTGTCTCATTTGTTTAACTGGGTTCTCTTTATCTACTTTTAGGATTTGTGTGAAAATGTGATGTTGTTTTAGGTCATATTTATGCAGAAATATAGAAAATTCTAAAGGGTTCACAAACTTTCAAGCACCACTGTATGTTGGCATGTTCTCCCTAACTAGATAGTTTACCTCATCACAATGTGTACCAAATGTGTCAGGAACTCATATAAATATCAGTGTAAACACAGCAATGCAATATTATCCAGATATTGGTATTCAGATACACACTTCATGTCATTGCAAGGTGTAAATGAGGGCTGAAAGCTGACCCATATTATTGAACATGAGCATCAAACACTTCCCTTCTTTTTTCTCTATTCATCCATTTTACCTTTCACTTTATCATCTGCTTTTCTCTCTTTGAGCTCTATCCCCCTCCATTTCCCCCCACAGTAGACTGTGCTGTGGGTCCCTCTGACAAAGGTAATTGTAAAGATGGGCCTTAAAAAAAAACATAAAGAAAGAAGTGCCTAAATGGCGTCAGGCAACACAATGGAGGAGAATAATGTGCCTTGGGGACAAAAGGCCATGATGGGCCGCATTAGCTCCGGGGGTGACGGCTCTGAACGGACGGATGAACACAGGGTCCTGCAGGGCTCATCCAAAAAAGCTCCATACTCCAAGCACCAACTGATATGGGAACTGCACTCTGTAACATCCTCACATAAGGCTCGCATGTTGTATAATTTATCACACGCAGACATGGGAGGTTTGGTTTTATGTGCACAACAGGTTTAGTTGGGCCTAAAGGAAAAGAGAAGGACTATAGCTACAGCAAGCGTGAGACTGCTCTGATGTGAAGTATGGAAATGGCCCATTATGTTTTCTGGGAGAGGATACACTTTCCCTGCTGTGCCATACGTCCTAAAAAGAAACAATTATTTGCATGGTGTTCAACATAAAAGTGAGTGAATCATAAACAGTCAGGCATGTTTTTCCATCCACTGAACCAAATATGAAGCTAGTAATGGACATGCCACTGATCATTAATGTCATGCAGTGACTGAAGTCACTGAGAATTATTCTCAAACCTGTGGTGACCTTCCATGATCTTCCATGGGATCGCTAGGAAATGGAAAATTGAGGCTTTATGTATCTTATAGGCAAAACCCACAATAGTGTGAAATGTTCCCCAGTGGGATTAGAACCTCCTGGGAATGGACTCCTCGTCCGAATGCAGTGATATGTTAATGTAGCACATCAACAGAATTTCACTGTACATACAAAATGCCGTATTGCAATCCACATACAAACACACAATGGAAATGTCTCTGGTTATGTAATAGGAATGAAGCAGTTGCTGCTGATAGTTGGACAATTGGTCTTGTCTTCTCTAGTCTCTTGCATGCACACACACATGCAAACTACTTATAACAAACACAACTCAGTATAGTCACCATCTGATCTAGAAAGAAATGTGATCGCTCAAAAAGTAGAATTCTGATATTTTTAAGTATTCTTATACGATAGTATTTGAATTAATAATTAAATTCATCATATTTTTTCTTGTATGTTATATTTAATCGAATGAGCATCTTAAAAGAATACACTTGAATTTTTTTTTTTACTATTTTCTCTATAATCACAAGCACAGCCGTGCCTTGGTTTTTAATTCATTGCAGACATATGAGAAAAACTTTGGGTATATGTTGTCATGAATGCAGGTGATAGACAGATATAAAAGCTGAAAGAGTTTATTCAGGCAAACTGGCAGACAAATCCAAATCATGAAGCAAATAGCAGAGTCACAAACAGGGTTTTAGAGACAATATCAAAAGGCAAAGTCCAAAATACAAAACAAAACTCAAACCAGAATCAGCAGAACAACAATGGAAGGCTTGGTAAAGTCAGACACAAGGAACTGAGCATATACTTTCCAATGAACTATGAGAACTGAAGTCCTTAAATAGTGAGCTGTGGTAATTGTGAACAAGTGCATGTGATTAAAACTTAGGACACTGTGAGCAGTGAGGTGCAGGATGGGTGTTGTAGCCCATGGTGGCCATATTTGAAGACTGCTGTGAATGTTTGAGTGCAAGCAAGGGCAGACATAACAGAACCACAGCAATACCCCCCAAGATGGTTTTGTAACCTTTTCCAGCCTGATGAGCATCAACAACGCTTTTTCTGAGGTCCTCAGAAATCTCCTTTCTTCATACCATGATACACTTCCACAAATATCTTGTGAAGATCAGACTTTGATAGAGCCCTGTTCTTTAAATAAAACAGGGTGCCCACTCACACCTGATTGTCATCCCATTGATTGAAAACACCTGACTCTAATTTCACCTTCAAATGAACTGCTAATCCTAGAGGTTCACATACTTTTGCCATTCACAGTTATGTAATATTGGATCATTTTCCTCAATAAATAAATGACCAAGTATAATATTTTTGTCTCATTTGTTCAACTGGGTTCTCTTTATCTACTTTTAGGACTTGTGTGAAAATGTGATGATGTTTTAGGTCATATTTATGCAGAAATATAGAAAATTCTAAAGGGTTCACAAACTTTTAAGCACCACTGTAGTTACTGCTGAAACCTTGTTCAAATCCATGGTTGGTTGTTTTCATCCCTCTGCACAGATAACATAGCCCAGGAAAGATAGAGATGTCGTCATCTCCTCAAACTCATAGTTGCTTCTCCAGGAAAACCCTGGAGTTACCATGACCACCAACATTCCAGAATGTTACCGGGAACTCTTAGAAGTATTCAGGAAGGGTAAAGCCAGTAGGGTCCCTCATCACTGACCCTATGACTGTGCCATAGAGTTCCTTCCTGGTACCCTGACTCCTCACTGCCACATGTACCCACTTTCCATCTCGGAGCAGAAGGCAATGGAGGATTATGTGCAGGGAGCTCTGCAACAGGGGTACATCTGTCTCTCCAGGTTGCCTGCTTCTGCTGGTTTCTTTTTTTATTGATAAGAAAAGAGGGGACCTTAAACCATGTCTTGACTATAAAGGACTCAACCAGATCACAGGAAATTACCCTTATACCCTGCCTTTAGTTTACTCAGCCCTTAAACAACTCAGATCAGCTAAAGTGTTTACCAAGCTCGACCTGTGCAGTGCTTATAATTTGATGCACAAATAAGGGTGAAGGGTAAGGGTGAAGAGTTTTGGCACAAAGGGGTGAGCCATAACCCATCCTTGCTTGCAAAGACTGAGCCTTTGATGCACACTCCTTATACACCCAATCATGATACCAATTAACTTATTTATTGTAGAATCTTCCAAAATGGTGTTACTTGAATGTCCTGTAAACTTTTCAGTTTTATTTTGCTTCTGTCCCAACTTTTTTGAGTGTATTCCATCAAATTCTAACTTCATTTATATTTACAAAAGAGAGTTAAGTTGGTCAGTAAAACTACTGAAAATCTTGTCAGTGTACTTTTGTCAGTGAAATAAAGGTTCACATTAATTTTAAAAAATCACAGATTTTTGTTTTTATTACATTTTGGAAAATATCCCAATTTTTCTGGAAATGGGTTTTGTACAACCCTGCGATGACCTGGCGATTTGTCCAGGGTGTACCCCACCTCTTGCCCACAGTCAGCTGGGATAGGTCAGCTGCGACCCTGTACAGGATAAGCGGCTACAGATAATGGATGGACAGATGGGTTTTGTACATGGATAAGATTGTCCACCCCACTGCAGCATGGAGAATGTTGTGTTTCCTGATGGCTATGCTGGGGGAATCACTCCCAGGGAATCCTCTCAGCCTATGGGTACATATCAGCTGATGGTTGCCTTGCCAAGTGGTCCAGAACCCCGTTTGACTTTCACATAGCAGGAGCTTTGTGTTAAGGGGGTTGGGGGGGGGGGGGGGTGAGGTCTGCCATGTCAGCGGCAAAAGCAGTGCTATACTATACTTCTGGACTATGCTTCCAGGCTATGCTCCCAAGAACACACCTTGGCCTACAAACATGGCCACCATGGACTACAGCATGCAGCAGCACAGACTCTCTCTTGTTCATGGTCACTGAATTCCTGATCATGCACACCTGCTCCACATTGTACACAATCACAGTTATACTATTTAAGTTCTGGTTTTTGTGTGTTTCTTTATGATTCTAATGTGGTTATTCCATGTATTCTATGTGTGTTGTGTGAGTTCATGCTTCTTTTTCTTACATTGGTTGTTTTGTTCATGTTCATACTTCTCCTTCTGATGCTGATTGTTTTCTTCAGAAGAATTCTGCAATTGCATACACATCCAGTTTCACCTGTTATCAAACAACCAATGCAATCCTAAAGTTACTGGAAACATAGAATGGGATCAAAGGACAATAGATCAGCCTTTTATGAAAATCTCTGTGATACAAAAAGAAAAAAAATCATTTCATATTCAGCCAGACCTGGAAATTGTGGATGGGAAGCCACCCCGAAATTATACTGCTGCAGTGACATCCCTTTCATACACTTACATTGCCACTTGAATTCAGTGGTAACTAATTGTGAATGTGAGGTGAACTCCTGGAAATATCAAACAGTTTAAGTCCTAGCACAATTCCTGGCAAACGTGAACAGAAGTAAATAGCTTTTCAAAAGCTTACTAGAAGCAAATGCCTTAATATCAACAGATATTTGATTAAGGTGCATAAATCCATTCATCATGGCACACCTTCAGCTTGTTCCATGTGCTGAGTGCAGGATGTTTAGTCATTCTTCTTCTGTAATTAGTAATAGTTTTATTTGTGATAAATGTAGATTAGTTAGCTCTCTGATGGAGAAGATTGCAGCATTAGAGGTGTGCATCCAGACTCTACCAAGAAAGAGGAAAAAACAAGAAACCTCTATTTGTCACACATACACTCAAGCACAGATGTAAGCACACAGTGAAATTCCTCCTCTGCATTTAAATCATCTGAAGCAGTGAACACACACATGCACATTATGTATACAACCCCGATTCCAAAAAAGTTGGGACAAAGTACAAATTGTAAATAAAAACAGAATGCAATGATGTGGAAGTTTCAAAATTCCATATTTTATTCAGAATAGAACATAGACATATCAAATGTTTAAATTGAGAAAATGTATAATTTAAAGAGAAAAATTAGGTGATTTTAAATTTCATGACAACAACACATCTCAAAAAAGTTGGGACAAGGCCATGTTTACTACTGTGAGACATCCCCTTTTCTCTTTACAACAGTCTGTAAATGTCTGGGGACTGAGGAGACAAGTTGCTCAAGTTTAGGGATAGGAATGTTAACCCATTCTTGTCTAATGTAGGATTCTAGTTGTTCAACTGTCTTACGTCTTTTTTGTCGTATCTTTCATTTAATAATGTAACAAATGTTTTCTATGGGTGAAAGATCTGGACTACAGGCTGGCCAGTTCAGTACCCAGACCCTTCTTCTACACAGCCATGATGCTGTAATTGATGCAGTATGTGGTTTGGCATTGTCATGTTGGAAAATCCAAGGTCTTCCCTGAAAGAGACGTCATCTGGATGGGAGCATATGTTGCTCTAGAACCTGGATATACCTTTCAGCATTGATGGTGTCTTTCCAGATGTGTAAGCTGCCCATGCCACATGCACTAATACAACCCCATACCATCAGAGATGCAGGCTTCTGAACTGAGCGTTGATAACAACTTGGGTCGTCCTTCTCCTCTTTGGTCCAAATGACATGGCGTCCCTGATTTCCATAAAGAACTTCAAATTTTGATTCGTCTGACCACAGAACAGTTTTCCACTTTGCTACAGTCCATTTTAAAGGCCTCATTGCATCGTTTTTTCATTAATTGTGCAGTGGTCTCTAGTATGAATGAATGCCCTGTAAGCTGGTTTTGGTGAAAAAAATGCTTTGGTTCTCCTGTTTCAGGCTGTTCTAATTTGGTGGAGGAGTGGTTGGCGGGAGAACGACAGGATTTCAGCTCTTACTCATTAATATTCATGACATGTAAATGTGTTACCTCTGATTGGCTAACAGCACTGTGACACTACCTCCAGTAGGTCAGAACAAGCGGATGTGGGTGTCTTTGTAAAAACTGTTTTGATTGGCTATTATGGTCTTGACATCGATGTTTTGACCAATAACAATGTAGATAACATGAATTTTACATCACATTCAACGAGATTTAAACGAGACTAAAGATGGCGACTTACAAATAATGTGTAAACATCATTGGAATTAATAAAGTTTGAACAGCATGAAGGAACATACCCCAACCCCCCGAAATTAATAAAAAAAATTCTCAATGGATTTGGCATAATATAAAAAGGTCGTTTTTTTTACTCAGAAAAAGCAGAAATCTGCCGAAAAGTGGAAAACTCTCATCCCTGCCTAGCTTGTGACCATGTCATGCATGCTAACGTGGAGAATATGAACATACTATTTTGTAACAAAAACCTTCGAACAAAAAGTTCGTGTTTTACTTACAGCTTGTGAGCTGGTGGTCGATCGTCTTGACGGTACAGATCCAAGTAATAAAAACAACCTCGAAGCAAAACCACTACTGAAGGCACCGAAGTTTGAAAAGTCACTGTGGTTGAAATGATCAGAACAGAGTACTAACTTTGCATTATACTTTGCTGGTGGTGTTCCAAAGATAAATTCCAACCATTTCTTCTTCACCTCTTCTATCTTGCAACGTTGCTCCGCTTAGGTTTCGTTTTTGTCGGCGGCTCCAGCCCGACTTTGGACGCTTGTAACTCGGGCAGGGGAGGTCCCAGCCTCCCCAAATTTTACAGCCAGAGACCTCTGCCCTCTCCCCAACAAACCAGTGCTGCCAGGGCGGGCTAGCCCCGCGCCTCGGGACGTAATTTGCCCTGAGGCGAGCCACGGCGCTCCACTTAGGTTTTGTTTCTATCGGCGGCTCCAGCCCGACTTTGGACGCTCGTAACTCATGCAGGGGAGGTCCCAGCTTCCCCAAACATGCAATGTTGATGTGTTACTGCCACAAATAACACAGGCACGAACTTGTTCAGACATGTTTTCAACTTGCTGTTAGGTCCTCTTCGTTAGCTACTGACGAGATGGGCTTTGCTATCTCTCTTCACGCTTAAATCCGAACTTTCTTCCTGTGGGCGGTCGCAAGCCAAGGTGGGCGAGGCCATGAATACTAATTTTCGAAGTGACATATGTTTGTAGGGCTTTTTCAGATTCGCTCGTTTTTCTGACTATTTTCTTTTATAAGCTAATACAGGGAATGGGAGTAGAATTACATTTTCACATGCAGCATGCATATGCAACTCGGAGTGAACTATGGTATTTCAAAAAGAGCCAGTATTAAACGTTTTTGGTGGAAGGGCACCTTTAAATGAGCCTTGGCCCAGAGAAGACGTCTGCGCTTCTGGATCATGTTTAGATATGGCAGAATACAGAAGCATGCCTGTATGTGATGCAGTGCCGTCTAAGGGCCCGAAGATCACGGGCACCCAGTATGGTTTTCCGGCCTTGACCCTTACGCACAGAGATTCTTCCAGATTCTCTGAATCTTTTGATGATATTATGCACTGTAGATGATGATATGTTCAAACTCTTTGCAATTTTACACTGTCAAACTCCTTTCTGATATTGCTCCACTATTTGTCGGCGCAGAATTAGGGGGATTGGTGATCCTCTTCCCATCTTTACTTCTGAGAGCCGCTGCCACTCCAAGATGCTCTTTTTATACCCAGTCATGTTAATGACCTATTGCCAATTGACCTAATGAGTTGCAATTTGGTCCTCCAGCTGTTCCTTTTTTGTACCTTTAACTTTTCCAGCCTCTTATTGCCCCTGTCCCAACTTTTTTGAGATGTGTTGCTGTCATGAAATTTCAAATGAGCCAATATTTGGCATGAAATTTCAAAATGTCTCACTTTCGACATTTGATATGTTGTCTATGTTCTATTGTGAATACAATATCAGTTTTTGAGATTTGTAAATTATTGCATTCCATTTTTATTTACAATTTGTACTTTGTCCCAACTTTTTTGGAATCGGGGTTAGCTGGGGATGTATGTGTTTGCTCATTGCTCACACACACATACATACCCAGAGCAGTAGGCAGCCATGCTGCAATGCTCAAGGACACTTAAGTCCAACCTCAGGCCATGGCTGCCCCATGTTAACTTAACTGCATGTCTTTGAACTGTGAGGGAAACTAGAGCACCCAGAGGAAACTCACACAGGCACAGGGAGAACATGCAAACTCCACACAGAAAGGCCCCCGTCGGCTGCTGGGCTCAAACCCAGAACCTTCTTGCTGTGAGGCAACAGTGCTAACCACTACACCACCATGCCACCCTCTGGAGAGGGTTAGTGAGAACGAGAGCAGTGTAGTTTCTGTAGGGGAAAGTCTGGATGCCCTAGGTGAAGTTATTAATCCCCCAATTCCAGCATTAGAGTCCTCACAGTGGGGCGAATGGGTGATGACTTGGCAGCATAATCACAGAGCCAAAGCTACCGCTGAGACTTGCCCATGGGAGCACCACTTCTCTCCACTTCACATGTCTAACAGGTTTTCTCTCCTCAATGATGCACCCGCTGAGAAACCTGAAAGAGCTCTGGTTATAGGAGACTCTATCTTAAGGCACGTGAAATTACCTAGGCCTTTAGGGGCACCAGCAGGAGTAAGGTGTATACCGGAAGCCATAGCAGGTAATCTTAAGCTTTTAGGCAAGCACAGCTTCTCAAAGATAGTTACAGTATCTATGTAGGAGCTAATGATATACACCGTCATCAGTCTGAGGTTAGTAACTTTGTAGAGGTGTTTAAATTAGCAAAGGCAATGTCTGATGCTGTAGCATGCTCTGGCCCCAACCCAGTGTGGCATGGTGATGTAGCTTACAGCAGGTTATGGTCGGTGAACTGCTGGTTGTCCAGGTGGTGCTCTAAAAACAATGTGGGCTTGATAGATAATTGGACTAAATTTGAGGGCAATGCTGGCCAGTCAGGGCAGGATGGTATCCATCCCAATTGGAAAGGTGCTGCTCTCATTTCTTGCAGCATAGCTCATAGTTTCAGAACAGGCCTAGTTAATTTGTGACAATCCAGAGCCAAAGCCAGGGAGCAGATGAACAGGCTCAAGCAGCTGTCTGCTAGCTGCACAGAGTCATCACTCAGGTTCCATTATATTGAGACTGTTCCCTGAGCTAAGCAAAAAAAGTAGAAATACTCAGAGTTTATTCTAGTAACCTCATTAATATAAAATTAGATCATACTGACTGTACAGCCACTGCCAGCACCTTTGATCTAAAGGTAGGACTATTAAATATTAGCTCTCTCATATCTGAAGCAGGAATTGTTAATGAACTTATTACTGATCAGGGGTTTAACATACTGTGTTTAACAGAAACATGAATTAAGCCAAATGAATATACAGCATTAAATGAAGCTAGTCCTCCTGGATACAGTTATACACACCAGCCTCACCGAACTGGTAGAGGAGGAGCTATTGCAGTTATTTATAATGATTATCTAGGCATAACACAAAAACCTGGTTATGAATCCAATATGTTTGACATTCTTCATACTAATACAGTATAACATATGTAGCCTAAAAAAATAAGTCTACCCAGTCAATTCTATTACTTATTATTTACAGGCCCCTGGGGCCATATTCTGAGTTTCTTTCTGAATTTGCGGCTTTCATCTTAGACCTGGTTATTTCCTTAGACAAAGCTTTAGTTGTTGGAAATTTTAATATTCACTTCGATAACCCAGAAGACCCTATGAAAACATCATTTGTGTCTATTCCAGATTCAGTAGGGGTTAATCAGAATGTCATGGGACCTACCCATAATGGTGGTCACACTCTTGATCTAATCTTAACATTCAGCTTAAATATAGAAAATATTCCACACTTCCACAGTCTGAAGTTACCTCAGCTCATTTCTCAACTTAATCAAAATATATCTGAGCAATAATATATGCCAGGGGTTCTCAATCTTTTCTGCTTTGAGGCCCACCTATTCATACTTGTAACAAGTTGGGGCCCATTAAAAATGATTCCCAATTATTTTGGCTCATCTATTCTATTAGAATCTAATAATCTACTGTAAAGTGTATTAATGGGATACAACATCACTCCCTGTCACAGATGGAAGCCCAGAAATTAAATAAATGCAATGAAAACAAATTGATTTTAATTGTAGGTATTGTATTTAAAACTGTATGGATATGCCAGAAGCCAATATGCATGCAGGGCATTCTCAGTCAAAAGGGATTAATGACCCAAAAGTGGAGTCTGACTGATTACGGCAATAACTTATTGCCATGTTTGTGTACAACAAACAAGCAAGTTATTAAAACCAAGAAATCCACTCAAAAGAAGTGGCTACAGAAACCACTCAATAGAATAGATCTTTACACGTTAACAAAAAATGATTTTTCCTATGAATTGAAAAATTATCCATCCGATGAGTTCCCTGACATCTCAAACTACCTGATGCTGCAGACATCACTCTACACGGACAAATAGATGAAAACCTAGAATAGCACAGAGGCATACAACTTTTTTTTTTATATGTGGCTGGGTTAAAGCTCTTGGGATCAGGACACTACAAGATAGACGGTGGTAGATGGATCTAAATGCAAGAAGAGTGTTTATTAGCAGGCGTGATATTTATAAAAACAAAACACAAAAGCAAAGCAGAGTCATAAAGCAGAGTATTTAAACAGCATCATAAACATGGTTAGAAACAAACGTGATGCTGATAATGATAATACTTCACAAAGTCTCTGTGAAAACAGTGTCCATATCTGCACATGCTGATTGCACTCAGATCAGTATCAGGTGTTTCCCACAATGATGGGTCCCAAGAGCGTGCACAATGTGCTCCATGAGTGAGCTCGGCCACTCAAGCTGTGCCAGACTCAAGCATGTGAAGGCATGACAGCCAACTGTTCACCTGCTGTGTGACCACAACTTTTAGCTCACATGTCTATCGCCATGCATCACCACCAAAATGCCTCATTTTCATCAATAACCCATTGCAAAGCATCGCGAGCTGTAGTGTGACCCTAGCTTAATGAGGCAGATGTGACATTGGATGCTACCCAGCAATTGTATCCTACTATGAGTAAAAATTAGCTTCAACTTGAAAAAAAAAAATCGCGGCCCACTAGATGGTGCTTTGCGGCCCACATTTAACACAGTAGCGTGGCTGATATATGCACCTTGCCATGCCGCTGTGTTAAACATACATTCACATCAACTAATGCACAAAGTTTCATAAATAGTCTCCCAGAGTTATCAACTTTGATTGGATCACCATCAGCCCCCACAGAACTTGATCAGGCAAATAAATGCTTAGAGTCAACTTTCCACTATAGATAATGTAGCTCCACTTAAAAGAAAAATGACTAGAGAGAAAAACTTAGCACCCTGGTATAATGATTACACTCACACTTTAAAACAGACCACCCAAAAATTAGAATGTAAATGGTGTCAAACAAAATTGGTCGTATTCAAATTAGCATGGAAGGAGAGCCTCCTGAAGTATAGAAAAGTTCTTAGTACTCTGGGTGCGATTTGCTGGGGGGGATGGTGGGGATCATCCCCCCCTCTGGTTTTTATCTCTGCTGAAAAAAAATCCTCGGGGACAACCCCGTCAATAAAACAAACAAACCAAAAAAAAAAGTTGACATGACAGGCATGTTGTGACACAGTTTTCTATGGTCTACACCCACGTGCAATGAACCGGTGCTACAGGTGCTCTAGCCCCTGCCCCTTTTCTGTTTGCTGTCCAAAGTGCCCTTTTCATAGGGACTGTTGTGTTTTTTTTAATATTTGTAAAAGATAAATTAGCTCCAACATATTCAATATTCTCTACAATTTGACAATAATATATGAAATTATATATTTATAAAATAACGTTTTTCTATGTAAATGCAGGCATCAATCCATGACATCATGCATTCAGTGAACCTCCGTGCAGAAAGCGCATGCAGGCGGTTGACAGTGGGAGACAGTGCGAGGAACGGCATGGTAAGGTCACACTGAAAGTCTCCTTTCATTTCTTATCTGAACATGCAATAGACCCTTTTCAGTCACGTGACCTTCGTAAATGCGACCACCATTTTGGACATGTAGCGGACCTCGGCTCGAATCGGTTTGAATGCGAGGAAGGCGACAAACGGAGAACATACAAGAAAAAGGAGCGAGATGCAGAAAATACCTTCGCTATCCAGCGACATAGGGCATTTACAGGGCGAGCAGAGGGAGAGGTATTTGCAAAAATTGAGGTTAGCAGGCTTAGAGAACGACGTTTACCTGCTTCCACCAGGATTGTTCACTGACGTACGGAAGTACACGAAGCCCTCGTCTTTACCTGACTTCGGCCCACATGATCTGTATACCTATGTCGTTAAAAACCCATCACCATACACATACACGCCAACGTCCGAGGTTCCGGAGCGCGCTCCGGCTTGCTCCCGGAGTGCTCCGGCCGAGGTTCCCCTCAAATTAAGCAGCGCGCGCCGGCTTGCTCCAGGAGTGCTCCGGCCGAGGTTACGGAGCACGCTCCGGCTTGCTCCGGAGCAAGCCAGAGCGTGCTGCTTAATTTGAGGGGAACCTCGGCCGGAGTGTGCTCCGGAACCTCGGCCGGAGCACTCCGGGAGCAAGCCGGCGCGCGCTGCTTAATTTGAGGGGAACCTCGGCCAGAGCACTCCGGGAGCAAGCCGGAGCGCGCTCCGGAACCTCGGACGTTGGCTCCGGCAGCTATTTATACTGGATCCGGTGTAAATAGCTGCCGGATCATAATTACAGTAAACTAGTAAATACAGTAAAGGGAAAAACTTGAGACTAAAAGGTTTTAACAGTCATCCAAATGACTGAACGTAAACATTGCTACAGTAACATACCAGCTACTTGTTGACATTAGCTAGTCAACAATAGCTACTACAGAAGAACAAAGAGGTTACAATGGGTTATTTTAACCTATTTGGTTACACACTCACCGCCACAGAATGTTAACACCAATGCAATGCCTTTTCTGGCTAATTTTATTCGTCTTACCTCCAACAAAGTGGTCACTACAAGCGTTGGTGTGCCGCTATCCATCTTCTCCGTCGGTCAGCATCTACCGGGATCCGATAAAATGATAAACCTTGCCTTGTTTGTTGATGGTTACTACATCCAGGTGCACAACAATATAGTGGCATGATGGAAGTCTTGCTGAAAATAAACACTTTCTTTGCTGCCGTTCCTCAATGTTGGCTGTGGTAAACTACTGGTAGTACATGTCCAAAATGCCGGCCACGTTTGTCGTGACGTCACGTGAAAAGGGTCTATATTGTGCAGCTTAGAACACAACAGTAAATGCGTAGGGTTATTTATCATTTAATGAAGCCGCCTAGGCTATATTTAAACCGTTTGCTCCATCCATTTCATTAACGTGGCAGATTCGGAAACTTTAGTTTGAATGACGGCGTTAATAACATATTCTAGCAGCTTCGAAAAGTTAAGGCTGAATGACGACGTCCACAACATATTCTATCAAGACTATTATGTTATAGTAGCATAGGTTAGTTGAGTTAAAACATAGGGATACATTTTCTAAATAAGTGAAAGCCTGCATTATGCAAAGATGCCAAGGAAAGAGAGGATAAAGAAGCAGAAAGAGAAGGATCTGCGGGAGGCAGCAAAAGGCAGTGGATCTCTGTCCAGTTGGGTCAGAAAGAAAACTACAGGTCAGACTAATCTTCACTTAGTGAAGATATCCATATTGAATACAGTGTTGTCATAGACATTTTCAAGAACATGGCAAACCGAAGACTGCTGCTTTGAAGAATACTGCAGCATTTAGATGGATCTCACTCACTCACTCACTCACTCACTCACACACACACACACACACACACACACACAGAATGTTCAGTTGCAATTGAAATTTAGTTTTGAATAAAGTTAACTTGTGTGAAAAATTTGTTCCAAGTGCCCTTTTTTGAATGTTGAGCCCCTGCCCCTCCAAAGGTCTTTGCACGGCCCTGATGGTCTACATTGCACTCACTTTCAAAATGACCCGAAGTGGCAGCTTTGATGTTCATGAACGTCCCCAGCAAATAGATACATTGTAGATAATAACAATATCTTTGCGTTCTCGCAGGGATGCAAACAGCGCGCCTTTTGGTGGATGCCGCCTTTTTCATGGCCGATTTTTTTTTTGGGGGGGGGGCGTTGGAGTGTCTGATTATAATTTCAAAGTAAATTCTGTATTCAAATTACTAAATAAGCAAATCCGTTACAGTCCATAAAACAGGAAGTATAAGGATGAGAAAAAAAAACAGTTTAAATCGGAAAGCTGCACACAATGTGAACTGCGCCATCAGAGCAAACTGTTCATTTAATATTCATGTATTTTAGTGATTTTTGAGTCACTGTCCATTTAATCCAGAGGGAGAGAAACATCACAGCAACGCGACAAGCAATGCGAACTTTGTTGTGTGTTAGTGTTCGTGTATTTAGTCAGAGAGATAGGAAGATGAATTTACTATCTCTGGTTTAGTGTTCATTTTCATTTAGTGTTATTCATTTGATATCATCGGATGTTATTGAGCTGTTAGCCTATTGTTACCTTAATTTTGTGACGTTTCATGATAAAAAAAACATCCCCCCTTCTGTTTTTTTGACAAATCGCACCCTGTTAGTACTGCTAGATGTCTCTCTCCACCCCAATAGAGGATGACAAAAATAATTCTAGATTCCTATTTCATACTGTAGCAAAATTAACTAGGAAAAAGACCACTATATACACATGCACACCTGCAATATATAGTAGCAATGACTTCATTATTTTTTTCAATGACAAAATTGAAAATATTCAACAAAAAAAATTCAAACTACTAATTTAAGGCCACACAATTTAAGTAACCCTATAGTTACCAATATCAGATCAGCAATTAGAATGTTTTACTCCCCTTAGAGAAATCAAACTTTCATTAATTTCCACATCAAAATCTTCTACTTGTATACTAGATCCCTTACTTACACAACTCTTCAAACAGATAATACCAGAAGCAATTGAACGTCTTCTAAAAATAATCAATTCTTTCTTTAGAATTGGCTATGTACCCAAATCCTTTAAACTAGCAGTTATCAAACCCTTGATTAAAAAACCTGACATTGACCCCTGTCAGCTGTCCAGTTATAAGCCAATATCAAACCTCCCTTTATCTCCAAGATCCTAAAAAAAGCTGTTGCACTGCAGTTATGCTCATATCTACATAGGAGTAATATCCATGAAATATATCAATCAGGATTTACACTTCATCATAGCACACAGACAGCACTGGTTAAAGTAGTAAATGACCTACTGTTGGCATCTGATCAGGGCTGTGTCTCCCTGCTTGTATTGCTTGACCTTAATGCAGCCTTTGACACCACTAATCATTCCATTCTCCTGAATAGACTAGAAAACATGATGGGAGTTAAGGGAATGGTGCTCTCCTGGCTCAGGTCTTGTTTATCTGATCACTATCAGTTTATTGATGTAAATGGTGATTTTTCTTTACATACTGTGGAAAAAGTTTGGTGTTCCACAAGACACCAGCTTAATTAAATTGAGGAATGTGTAAAGGACATTAGACACTGGATGCTTATTAACTTCCTTCTGCTTAACTCGGACAAGACAGAAGTACTTGTACTAGGACCACATGCAGTTAGAAGTAGGTTTTCTTCACAGTAACTCTGGATGGCCTTTCTGTTTCTTCACATGCAGCAGTAAAAGATCTCAGTGTGATCACTGACTCCAGTCTTTCCTTTGAAACTTATATTGATAACATGACCTGGATAGCTTTCTTTCATCTCAGAAATATTGCTAAGATAAGAAATATAGTATCACTACATGATGCAGAAAAACTAGTTAATGCTTTTGTTACCTCTAGGTTGGATTATTGTGATGCCTTACTTTCTGGATGTTCCAATAAGTGCATAAACAAACTCCAGTTAGTTCAAAATGCAGCAGCAAGAGTCCTTACTAGAACTAGAAAATATGACCACATCACCCCTATCTTATCCATGTTGCATTGGCTCCCAATCAAATTTCATATTGATTATAAAATACTATTATTGACCTATAAAACACCGAATGGTCTTGCACCACAGTACCTGAGCGAACTTCTGGTCCTTTATGACCTGCCATAACTACTTAGACCCAAAGGTGCAGGCTATCTGCTGGTACATCACATAGTGAAGGCTACATTAGGGGGCAGAGCCTTACAAAGCCCCACAGTTATGGAACAGCCTTCCAAGTAGTGTTTGGGACTCAGACACAGTCTGTGTTTAAGTCTTGGCTGAAAACATATCTTTTTAATTAGAGCATTTGTTAATCGTTTTTATTAGGTAAAGGAATAAATCTGGAGGGTCCTCAGGCATAGAGTGTTTTGGTAAACTGGGATGTATGGATGCTGTCATCCCCCCACTCACTCGCTCACTCAGGTTTGTTGATGGTATAGTGGCTGGCTGTTTCATGTCCCAGGGCTCCTTCATGACTGTGTTACCTTATGGCTCTCCATTTTAGTTATGATGTCATAGTTAGTCTTGCCGGAGTCCCTGCTTGCACTCAGTGCAAAATGTATACTGTTCTTACTCATTAGGTGACATTGGGCATACCTAACAACCTGTGTTTTCTCTGCTCCCCCTCCCCATCTCTCTCTCCCTCTCTGTCTGTCCCTCTCTGTTGAGTTACATGTCAATCCTGAGACACCAGTGGTGCTGATCTCTTCTGCTCCTTGGACTCGCCTGATCCATTATGATGCTCTACATTTGGCTGGAGTCTCATCATATTGCTCCTGTGGAGGATGGCCCCATATGGACAGTCGAAAGTTGCACTTGAAAGATGCAATGCATCCATGGCTGAGGACTACAGTTGACTTGCTAACTTTAGGACTGCAGTTGTCATGAACAGTTTTGCACTCAAGTTTCCATTCATGAACAGTTTATAACTTCAGCAAAACAGACTTCATGTTAAAATTATAATGTTTTTCCTGGTTACACAGTTATACTTTCTGACTATATAGGACACAGTTATAGAAGCAAATTATTTATAATCATGCTATCTGTTGTCACAAAAATGAGGATGGGTTCCCTTTTGAGTCTGGTTCCTCTCAAGGTTTCTTCCTCATGTCATCTGAGGGAGTTTTTCCTTGCCACCATTGCCACAGACTTGCTCACTAGGGACAAATTAGGGATAAAATTAGCTCATGTTGAAAGTCTTTAATTTTCTGTAAAGCTGCCTTGCGACAATGTCTGTTGTTAAAAGTGCTATACAAATAAACTTGACTTGACTTAGCAGAAAAGAGAATGTTTTCATCATTGATAGATGCTAGATCAAAGATGCTATGCAGCATATTTATAAGCAGCTGATTTTAAACATTAGTTATTATTATTACCTTTATTTAACCATACACAGTTAACAATTAGTACCAACAACAGAAAAAAATCTTAAGTTAAAAAGAATGAAAAGAAATGTCTGGAAATTTAATTCAGCAACAGTGAAGCTGTTGAAGCTGTTCTCTGAGTATGGGTACTGATCAATTATATGCAAATTGCCAGAATTATATATGTGTTTCATTTGTTATTATACACCCAGTCATGGTACCTTCATGGCAAGTGTGAATGAGTGCATCCAGGTAAGGTATGACAAATAAGATCCAGGATTTTGAGTGATGAGAAAGACATCTGCAAGTTTCAATTTGGGTGTAAAATTTTAATAACATCACAACCTTTTATTGCATTGCTAGATTTAGAGTTTAGAAAGACATAAGGCTTCACACTGGTACTAAAGTGTGGGAGGATGGGGGGAGGATGATGGGGGGTGGGACATAAGTGGATTGCACTTTTGGCCTGTGCTGATGACAAAAGGAAGGGTCGTGTATCTCTCTTCCTGACACTTTTATTACAGGTACATTGAGTGTCGACCAGCTTACTTGCACAATGCAGACAGACTGAAATCATATGTTAAAGTGCAAGAGTGATAAGCTTAAAATCTGCAAAACAAAACTCTCTCTCTGTGTGTGTAAGCATTAACTCATTTTTATGTAACATCCACACGTGTGCACAATTATACAATGCCTGTTGTTCCAGTCACACATGCCTGCACCAGGCCGACGCCACTGGTGTTTTTGAAATTGGGAGCCCCATGATGCTTCAGGAGGCACTGTTTAGAGAGACAGTGCTCTTCCTATTGTGTGTCTTTATCACACCACCAAAATGGACGTCACATGCACACAAAGCCAGCGCATGCCAGGATAATCCCATGTCTGATGATTTTGTATGTTCAACACTTTGTGGCTAACACTAACACATTGCAAACTATGTTGGTTATGCTAACATACTACCACAGCATAATTAACCATCCCTAATGTGCCATCATTAATGCTAGCAAGATTTACATGCCTCCAATATCAGCTAGAGGCTGACATGACCCTGATGTGGAAGTGTATGGTCTAGAATCTCCAGCTGGAGTGGTGGAGTAAGTCTTTATGGGGGTAATGCGGTGTTCCATGGCTACACTGCTGCAGGTTTTATTACCCTGGGGAGAGATCTCAATGTGTGTTTGTGATAAACGCATTAGGATTTGATACCACCGTGGCTTGTAATCCTTTTAGAAGTGGGATTCATTTTCCAGTCGTGGCTGGAATACCATTCTTGGTTACAAACCCTACAGATGAGAGAGGGGAGAGAAACTTCATTCATTTGAGAGCAAGAGAAGAATGAAAACTGACAGATAGTAATATAAAATGGATTTCGGTTCATTTTCACCCAATTTCGGTAAGCACTTTCCTAGACTTTATCCCAGGAACACTGGGTTTGAGGTGAAAATACATCCTGGATGGGACACTAGTTCATCACAAGCCACCAGGGAAATCAGAGAAATCAGAGAAACCCACATACACAGACACGGGAAGAATAAACAATAACCCAAGTTTGGGCTCAACCTGGAGACACTTTAGTTGTGAGGTGGAAAAACGACTCTCTCTCTCTCTCTCTCTCTCTCTCTCTCGTGTCTATGTGTGTGTGTACATATAAGTTTACATACCCTGGCAGGATTTTGGAAAATATGACAGTTCATGCAGAAAAAGTTTCTTTTATTTAGAACTAATGGCTGAGTAAATGTTCAAGCGATTTATTATCATATAATTGTGTTAATTTAAAAAAAAATCAAAATGATAACTGAAATCACCCAAATGGCCTTGAACAAAAGTTTATAGACCCTTGAATATTTGGCCTGATAATATCCACACAAGTTGACACACACAAGTTTAAATGGCTATTAAGAGAATGTTTCCTCAGCTGTGGATTGTTTGATTGTAAGTAGTGTCTGTGTATAAATAGTGACTGAGGTTCTGAGCTTTTGAGAGATCCCTGCACATTTCATCCAGGGCTGCACAGACTTTGCTGGATAGCTACTGAGGAATGGGGGGGAAGCAAAAGATCTGTCAAAGGATCAGTGAGAATAGGTTGTTGAGCTTTTTAAATCAGGAGAAAGAAATATAACTCCATAGACCTACAAATGAAATGGGAAAAAAGCACACAAGAACATTTTCCATTGACACAAGATTTTTTTTTTTTTTGTAATTTTAAGTGTATTTTATATATATTTTGAAACTTTTCATGTATTCAAGCATCCCAATTTATATACAGTAGTACACACACACACACACACACACACACACACACACACACGGTGCCCTCCACAATTATTGGCACCCCTTGTAAAGATTAGCAAAAAGGATAAGAAAAAAATTCACCTTTTTGATGTAGCTTCATCTCACACAGAAGAAAATGAGAAAAATCCAATCTTTAATTGAAATTAATTTTTTTCAGAAGGATGGCTAAACTGAAAAGAACCCTATCCCAACTGAAAAATATGGGAGAAGTTCTGTGATGTTTTTGGGCGTTTTTTCCTCTAAAGGCCCTGGAAACCTTGTGAGGGTACATGGCATCATGGACTCCATGAAATATCAGAACATTTTCAATCAAAATCTGGCTGCCTCTGCCAGGAAACTACAAATCTATTTCCAAAAAGTTGGGAGACTGTAAAACAGAAATAAAAACAGAATGTGAAAATTTGCAAATCATGGAAACCCGATATTTCATTGAAAATAGTACAAAGACAACATATCAAATGTTCAAACTGAGAAATTTTTGTTGTTTTTTTAAAAAATATATGCTCATTTTGTATTTGATGTCAGCAACATATTTTAAAAAAGTTGGGAAAGGGGCATGTTTATCACCGTGTTGCATCACCTCTACTTTTAACAACACTGTAAATGTTTGGGAATTGAGGAGACCAATTGCTGTAGTTTTAAAAGAGAAATATTGTCCCATTCTTGGTTGAAATACAATTTCAGTTGCTCAACAGTTTGGGGTATCCTTTGTCATATTTTGTGCTTCATAATGCACCAAATGTTTTAAATGGGAGACAGGTCTGGACTTCAGGCAGGCCAGTTTAGCACCCAGACTCTTGAACAATGGAGCCATACAGCTTTAATATGTGCAGAAAATGGTTTGGCATTGTCTTGCTAGAAGAAGGAAGGCATCATGTCATGAGCACTCATACCATTACAGATGCTGGCTTTTGAACTACACACCGATAACAAGCCAGATGGTCCCTTTCCTCTTTAGCCTGGAGGAAGTGGAGTCCATGATTTCTAAAAAGAACTACTTTTGATTCGTCAGACCTCGGGACAATTTTCCATTTCGTCTCAGTCCATTTTAAAAGAGCTCGGGCCCAGAGAAGGTGGCTGTGTTTCTGGATATTGTTTATATCTGGTTTTAACTTGCATTTGTGGATGCACTAATGAACTGTTTTCACAGATGATGGTTTTGGAAGTGTTCCTGAGCCCATACAGTGATTTCCACAACAGCCACATGTCTGCTTTTAATGAAATGTTGCCTGAGGGCCTGAAGATCACAGGAATTTTTCAGCCTTGTCTCTTGCATACAGAGATTTCTCTGAAATGTTTAATTATATTATGTACCATAGATGATGTGATCCCCAAATTCTTTGCAATTTTACATTGAGGAACGCTATTCTTAATTTGTTGTGCTTTTTGCCCATGCAGTTTTTCACAGAGCAGTGAACCCCTGCCCATCTTTACTTTTGAGAGACTCAGCCTCTCTGGAATGCTCTTTTTATACCCAACCATGTTACTGACCTGTTGCCAATTAGCCAACTTAGTTTTTTTAGTGTTACACAACTTTTTCAGTCTTTTTTTTGCCCCGTCCCAACTTTTTTTGAAAAATGTTGCTGATATCAAATTAAAATGAGCATATATTTTTCAAAAAACAATAAAGTTTCTCAGTTTCAATGTTTGATATGTTGTCTTTGTACTATTTTCAATGAAATAAAGGGTTTTCATGATTTGCGAATCTTCACATTCTGTTTTTATTTGTGTTTTACACAGTGTCTCAACTTTTTGGAATTGGGGTTGTAAAACTGGGTTGTAACCGAATCTTCCAGTAGGACAAATATTCAAAGCATATGTCCAAAACAACAAAAAAATGGTTAGCTGACCACAGGATGAAGCTTCTGCCATGTCCATCTCAGTCCCCTGACCTGAGTCCCCTGAAAACCTGTGGGTTTAGCTGAAGAGTACAATGCCCAAGAGAGTGCCTAGGACCCTGGATGATCTGGAGATATTCAGGAAAGAGGAATGGTTTCAGATGCCCTGCTCTCAGATGCCCTGCTCTGTATTCTCCAACATTATAAAATGTTATAGGAGAAGACTCAGTGCTGTTTTACTGGCAAAGGGGGGTTGTCCAAAGTATGAAATCCAGGGCTGCCAATAATAGTGGCACATGTGTTTTTGTTGAAAATAATTATTTGTTGATGAGGGATTTGTTTATTTTTTTTCTGAATAAATTTATTTCAATTAAAGTTTGGATTTTTCCATAGATCTCAGTTATTCCATGAAGTCGAGTCATACATGAGCTGATAGCCAACAAGGCGCGTAGCAGTGAGTTGGCTATCAGTCATATATGACATGATTGAGTGGAATAACTGTTTTATCATAGCCACATTCACTGGATTTTGAAAAACAGAGTATTTTATCTCATCTCATTATCTCTAGCCACTTTATCCTGTTCTACAGGGTCGCAGGCAAGCTGGAGCCTATCCCAGCTGACTACAGGCGAAAGGTGGGATACACCCTGGACAAGTCGCCAGGTCATCACAGGGCTGACACATAGACACAGACAACCATTCACACTCATGGTCAATTTAGAGTCACCAGTTAACCTAACCTGCATGTCTTTGGACTGTGGGGGAAACCAGAGCACCCGGAGGAAACCCACGCAGACACAGGGAGAACATGCAAACTCCACATAGAAAGGCCCTCGTCGGCCATGGGGCTCGAACCCGGACCTTCTTACTGTGAGGTGACAGCGCTAACCACTACACCACCGTGCCATCCCAGAGTATTTTATTTGTTTGTAAATTTGATAAATAAAAACTTTATACAAATTGTCTGACAAAATCATTTCCACTTAGAATATAAACAAACCGGCAAAATGACAGTTGCAATTTGTGAAAAATGGTATAATAATAATTATTCTTGAAAAATGAAAAAAGATACATTCTAAACATCAGATACTTTTATTCCATATTTTGTTGCTTTTTTTTTTTGTATTTTTCAGGGTATTGTTTTTGAGTAGAGTTTTTATTTTGTCCTCAGTTGATTCAGCAACACGCTCCGCCATTTTGTTTTTCTCTACTCACAGTATAGAGATCTTGCAGTCACGTGACCGGAAAGTACACAGCCGCCATCTTGTTGGTAAAAAACACCGCTGAATACTGCTGCACTCATGTACAAAATGGATACATTTCAACCGACGGACTACACGGCTCATTTTTCTAATGAACAGATAACTAGATATATGTCTAAAATAAACGACCTACATTTTAGTGACCCTTATGGCTTACCGGATGTAGTTTTCACGACCATGTCAGTGGATATTGAACTGCCAGAGGTGGAATACCCAGATGTGTATAATTACCTCATTAACTTTCCCTCGCTGTTCAGTGGTGAAGCACTGCATGCTTATAAATCTCTGGACAGTTATCTTTACAGAAATTCAGGATTTGTCAGCTGCCTTCAGATGTGGCATCTTGTAAACAAGAAAATAACAATCCTCATTGGACGGGTAAGTCACTTAAGTATTACTAGTACTGATATCAGTAGTATCTAGTATAGCACTGACCAGACGATTATAGAATAGAATAAGGTAATTCCAGCTGTAATTCCAAATCGTCCGTCTTGTTTACCATGGATCTGGCGTTGGAGAGGTAGAGGCTTGGCAGTGGAGATTTGAGTGGCTGTTTTCTCAGCTTAGTCAACAGGCCGGCTCTGCCTGCAGCCTCGCTTTTGCTTCCGCTCCCGACACCGCCTCCTTCGCCTGCCAGACACGATAACAATCCACAGAGACCCTGCTGGTCTCGCTATCTTGTCGGGAATGTTGTGCATGCGATGGAAATCACTACAAACCATCATTTTCTGCTGGAAACCAATGTCCAGTAAGTCCATGCGGTTGTAGTGGATATCGAAGTCCGGTACAGAGGAACAACACGCAAAAATACACACAAAAAACATAAAAAACGTGCACAGGTAGGGAGAGCTTGTAGCCGCAGCCATTGTAGTAGAATTGTATATAGTAGGGTTTTCCAGAAGAAAAAGTAGAAGCAGAAGTAGAAGTAGAAGGTGGAAATATGGCGTTTGACCGACAAGATGGCGTCTGTTACAATCTGGATCGGCTGTGACGTCACATGCAAGATCTCTATTGCTGGGTTTCAGTCATGTGACTTTTGTTAGCGGTTTTACCGGAAGTGGTCTAAATGGCTGCCGTAGTGCAAACAACTAGCGATAACTTATCAGAGTATGCTCGTAATCTAGAAGCCACTGCTTGCTTTAGATATATTCAGAAGATTGCTCTGTGCAATGAAATCGACCCCTACAGTCTGGGAAAGAAGGATTTGTCATACAATCTCGAAAACTACCCTTCAGTCAAGTTCCCCGACATCTCGAACTATCTGGTGTTGCAGACATCCTTCTACACCACAAAACAGATGAAAGCGTGGAAGAGTATGGAGGCTTACAACTTTTTTGTATGTGGCTGGTAAAGGACCTCAGTATCAAGTCACTGCCAAATGAATCCTATATTGTTTTTGCCCATGTAAGGATGTTTTAAGCTTTTCGTTCGTGTCTTTACAACAAAGTGCTGCAAATTGAAGTGTAAACAAACAACAGTTTGCTTGATTCTCACTTGTGTTTGCTCTTATTTCTCAGGTAAATCACTCACAAAGATCATCAGAAACCCCTTTAAAGACCTGGATCTTAGTTAAACAAGACAGAGAAGTGATCATGGCACATTGTAACTGTATGGCTGGGTAAGAATTTTGTCACAACCTTCATGCATATGGACTTTGTGAGGCATGAGGAGTAAACTGAGGCTACATCCACACGACAACGGCAACGAGATTTTTTTTAAATATCACGTCCACATGGGCAACGGATCAGTTACATTTCAGGTCCATATGGCAAAGGAACGCTTGCTGAAAATGATGCAATACACATGCCACACCTCTAGGTGTGCTGTAAGACGGTCCCATCAGAGACACCAGAACAATAGAAGAAGAAGTAGATGCATGCGCATAAACCCCTTCTTCTGTAGCTTTACCCACATAAAGTTTTGATTATTAATCAGTAGTGTAAAACGAAAGACGCGGAAAGAGGAATGAATGGGGTAGATGGAGAGAGAGAGGAATGAATGGGGGTAGATGGAAGCTGGTACGCCAACATTCTGATATCTTCCAGAATTCTTTAATGCTCCGGAATAAATTGAATGGTACATGTTGATGGATTACTTTCTTCTACGCCCTTTTTGAGGAATGTATTGTCAGACTTAAACCAACATCTGAAGAGGTGAGATCGCTCCTTTTTTTTCCTATTTTTGCTGGCGGCATTGGTTTTGTTTTTGGAAAGCGCACGGGCGGTGCGCGGTTTTGGTTACTGCTTCCGCAGTGTTTGGACTAGTTATAGGATTTGTTGACAACTCGCATCGAGTTCGTTACACTTCTACCCGGCGTGAAGCACTGACAGTCATGTGGTTGTGACATCATCGTAAACAAATCCGTTCTACTCATCCAGACGACTTTGCAACGGGGCCGTTGCCAGATTTTTCCACTCTGGGACCCGTTCTCAAAAGATTTCGTTTTCGGGCACTCAAAACGCAGGTGCCGTGTGGACGCCAGGTCGAAATGATAAACAATTTTATCAGATTCACCTGAATCCGTTGCCGTGTGGACAGGGCCTAAGAAACAGCTGGGGACTTTAGTACTTTGTGACTAAAAAAAGTACTATACAATAATGACACATAGCAAGAAAAGTACTTGGAAAACACTAACAACATAAGTGAGAGGGCTATACAAACCTTTCACATAGTGATCACTGCAAACTTGAGCATGCTTTGACTCAGCTCCCTTCAATTTCAGTGAGAGGTTCAAAACCTACCTTTCTCGATGTCTTATTGTGAAATCCTGTGTTCATTCACCCTTTTTTATTAGTTCATGGGGAACCCTGAATAAATTTTTCAGTTTCACAGTTTGATCCATTCAGACAACCTAAAACAATGGAAGCATAAGGCATTTTCCATGCAAGCAATGCACCTTCTTTGTACAAACGCTTTGTCAACTGAGCTTTGGTAGACCACCAGCTAAAGTTTTGAATAACTATGTTATTCATAGGCAGATGTGATGTCATGTGAAACCCAGCAATGTGAGCTGATAGCTCCGTAGTTGAGTAGCCAATCAGAGATACACACACACACACACACACACACACACACACACACACACACACACACACCAGCCATAAGTTAGGTTAATATGGGACCGCCTTGGGCTGAGGTGCCCTTGAGCGAGGCACCTAACTCCAAACTGCTGCCTGGGTGCTGTTAGCATGGCTGCCCACTGCTCTGGGTATGTGTGTGTGCTCATTGCTCACGTGTGTATGCATGTGTGTGTTCACTGCTTCAGATGGGTTAAATGCAGAGAGCAATTTCACAAGCATGTGATGAATAAAGTTGTTGTTGTTGTTGTTGTTGTTCTTCTTCTTCTTCTTCATAACATTGTGGCCACTGAAAGGTCAAGTGAATAACATCTCATTACAATGGCACCTGTCAAGGGGTGGGATACACTAGGCAGCAAGAGAACAGTCAGTTCTTGAAGTTGATGTGTTGGAAACAGGAAAGATGGGCAAGTGTAAGGATGTGAGTGACTTTGACAAAGATCTGAGCATTTCCAAAATGGCACATCTTGTGGGGTGTTCCTGGAATGCAGGGGCTAGTACCTACCAAATCATGAGTGTCAAAGGCTCATTGATTCACATAGGGCATGCAGGGCCATATGGGCCAATCTCACAGAAGAGCTACTGTGGCACAAACTACTGGAAAAGTTAATGCTGGCTAAAACAGAATGATGTCAGTATTAACATTTTCAGCAGAATGTAGCTCTTCTGTGGGACTGGACCATATGGGTTGGCCTTCGTGCCTCGTGTGAATCAATGAGACTTCAACACCCATGACCCTATTGCCCATTCACCAGTTGTCCTTCCAACATCAGAAGACCACACTGGATTCCACTCTCGCCAGCCCCAGCCAATAACAGGAATCTTAGTGTGGCAGCGGGGGCATGGCCAAGCAGCAGTTTGTGAATGGAGGGCGGGGTCGGGGAAGGTAAGTGGCCAAGTCATTACACCTACTGTCAATTTGTGTGTGTGTGTGTGTGTGTGTGTGTGTGTGTTTTGTTTGTTGCAGGGACAGAGCATAAAAGGAGGGGGAAAGCAGAGAAGTGCTGGCTCCCGACCACAATGCATGTGTGCGTGTAGTGTGTGACAGTGTGAGTGATAGTGTGACTGAATAAGGCTGAAAAGCTAAAATAAGTACAATAAAGAGGTTGTGTGTGACCATCAACTCTCGCCTGCCGTGCTTCTGTGCTCCACCCACATCAGGAACTACTACAGTGGTGCTGAAACCCAGGATGCACAGAAGGGAACCACCCCATTGGAGTCCTTCCCATTTGAAGAGCTCATCTTTGCCCTCACTACCGCCCAGCAGAACCAGCATCAAGTGCTGATTGCCCTCCGAAAGGAACAGGAGTAATGCTTCAAAGCCTTGATGCTGGCCCAGCAGGAAGATCGCCAGGCGTTCTGGGATCTGCTTGCATCAGCAGGAGCATCAACCATCACCACAGCCGGCACCCTCATGAAGATGGGCCCACAGGATGGTCCAGAAGTGTTCCTCACCCTCTTTGAACAGGCAGCCTAGGCGTGGGGGTGGCTGGTGGAGCAGCGTGTGGCGCACCTCCTCCAGCTCCTGACTGGCGAGGCGTAGCTCGCAGTGCAGCAGCTCCCTGCTGACAGCCAACTGGTGTATGCTGACCTGAAGAAAGCCATCCTGCAGCGGGTCGGCCGCTCCCTGGAACAACATCGCCAGCGCTTTTGGACACTGGCATTGGAGGAGGTCGGCCGGCCATTTGGATTCTGCCAGCAACTCTGGGATGCCTGCCAGTGGTGGCTGAGGGTGGAAGATCACAACGCCGACGAGATCATCGATCTGGTGGCACTGGAGCAGTTCATCCCTCGACTTCTGGAAGGAATGGTGGAATGGGTCCAGTGTCATCACCTGGTGTCACTGGAACAAGCCATCAAGCTGGTGGAGGACCATCTGAAGGCAGCTTCAACGGCAGGCAGACGAGGCATCTCCCCTTGCTTCTCTTCTTTCTCGCTCTCTCTCCTCTCCCCCTTGTCTCCCTTTCCCCTCCCCACCCCGTTCCCCTACCACACTTAATACCCGTTCCGGCTGTAACCAGACCTCAATTCACCAACGCCTGGTGCAAGGTGAGGCATTGGGGAAAGCACAAACGGTGAAGGTGTTGTGTGCATGGGGATGTTCACCATTACCCTCTAGTGTCTGTCCATATTCTATTCCAGGGCCAAATGCATAGAATTAAGGCGGCGGTTAACCCTCGTCTCACCCACTCATTAATTTTGGGAACTGATTGGCCAGGGTTTAAAGAATTGATGGAACACATAATGCGAGGTGGGTCCTGCATAAATACATCACAGGAAACTCCTGGTGTGGCATTGACTGGGGAAGCTGTCACAGAGCAGTCTACGTCAGCACAGTGTCAGAGCGATACAAGGAGTGAGGAGCACCCCACCCCTCCTCCCTCTTTTGGGGATTCCCTTGGGGATTTCCTGTTAGAGCAGTCGTGAGACGAGACTCTGCAGCATGCATTTGACCAAGTGAGAGTAATCGATGGTCAAACTCTCCAGCTGAGCGCGACACCGGCCTTCCCTTATTTCGCTATTATTAAGGATAGGCTGTACCGAGTGATGCAGGACACTCAAACGGGAGAACAGATAACTCAATTATTAATCCCAAAGAGCCACAGGGAACTCGTATTTCATGGAGCTCACTTTAATCCCATGGCTGGACACTTGGGGCAGGACAAAACTCTAGCGCGAATAATGGCCTGATTCTATTGGCCAGGGATTTGCGGGGACGTCCGTTGGTGGTGTGCGGGGTGCCATGAATGCCAATTAGTAAATCCCGTGGCCACTCCAAAAGCGCCTTTGTGCCCTCTTCCTCTAACTGAGACCCCATTTGAGCAAATTGGGATGGATCTCGTCGGGCCATTAGATCGGTCAGCACGGGGATATCACTTTATTTTAGTTCTGGTGGACTACACAATGCGATATCCGGAAGCAGTGCCTCTCCACAATATCTCAGCATGCAGTATTGCAAAAGCGCTTGTGGCAGCGGGGGCATGGTCAAGCGCCGGTCTGTGACAGGAGGGCGGAGCCAGGGAAGGTGAGTGGCAGAATCGCTACACCTGACGGTAGTTAACCTGTGTTTTGTGTGTTTTCCCAGTAACCGCTCCCTATTTAAGGAGGTAGAGGGAGAGCAGAGAGAGCGCAACCCGGGACCAGAACACGGAGTGTGTGTGTGTGTGTGTGTGTGTGTGTGTGTGGGCTTACGCCGCATTGAAACTGAAAAGTTGTTTAATAAATAGCCTTCTCTGCCTCTAAGCATTGTCCTGCCGTCCTCTGTGCTCTACCCACACTTTGTAAGCGCTACAGTGGTGCTGAAACCCAGGAAAAGGTGGAGCACCAACTTTGCAGCCCCATGGAATCCTCCCCGTTCGCGGACTTGGTCCACGCCCTCGCCACGGCTCAGCAGAGCCAGCACCAGGCACTCGTCACGCTCCGAAAGGAGCAGGAGCGGCACTTCGAAGCCCTGGTGCTGGCCCAGCAGGAAGATCGTGAGGCATTCCGGCATCTCCTCGCGTCGGCGGGGTCCACCAGTGCCCCGGCCGTGGGCCCGTCTCCCCTCACCATGACCAAGATGGGCCCGCAGGACGACCCCGAGGTGTTTATCACCTTGTTTGAGCAGGTCGCCGAAGCCTCGGGGTGGCCGATGGAGCAGCGCGCGGCGCACCTCATCCCCCTCCTGACGGGAGAGGCGCAGCTGGCCGCACTACAGCTCCCCGCCGACCGCCGGCTGGCCTACGCCGACCTTCGCCGGGCCGTCCTCCAGCGCATGGGGCGCACGCCCGAACAACAGCGCCAGCGCTTCCGCGCGCTGAGGATGGAGGAAGTCGGCCGGCCGTTCGTGTTCAGCCAGCAGCTCTGGGATGCCTGCTGGCGGTGGCTGAGGGCCGACGATCGTGATGCCGAGGGAATCATCGATCAGGTGGTGCTGGAGCAATTCATCGCCTGCTTACCAGCCGGAACTGCAGAGTGGGTCCAGTGCCACCACCCGGCATCGCTGGATCAGGCCGTAGGACTGGTGGAGGATCATTTGGCGGCTGTTCCGGCGGCAGGACGGCCGACAACGCCGTCTCTTCTCTCCTCTTCTCTCTCTCTTTCTCCCCCCCTTCTGTGTCCCGTCCTCGCCCCATTCCCCCACCATGGAGGCGGGGGCCAGCTCCACCCCAGCCGGCCCGCCGCACCCGTGGTGCCCTCCCGTTTCTCCCTTCTGTGTCTGTCTCTCCCCCCCTCAGGTGAGTGAGCCCCAGAACACAGCTGCAGAGGGAAGGCCCGGGCCGGTTTGCTGGCGCTGCGGGGAACCGGGCCACCTGCAGCAACAGTGCGCAGCTATGGAGGTGGGGGCGGTGGTGCGGATCCCCAATGCGCCAGAAGCTGCCCTCAATCGGGCCGGAGCGTATCGCATACCGGTGAGTGTACAAGGGGCTACATATCAGGCGTTGGTGGATTCGGGTTGCAATCAGACCTCGATCCGCCAAAACCTGGTGCAAGACGAGGCATTGGGGGGAGCACAGGGGGTGAAGGTGTTGTGTGTGCACGGGGATGTTCACAGATACCCGTTGGTGTCGGTCCACATATATTTCAGAGGGGAAAAATCTATAGTGAAGGCGGCGGTTAATCCTCGCCTTACCCACTCTTTAATTTTGGGGACTGATTGGCCGGGATTTCAGGGTTTAATGACACGCCTAGTAAAGAGTGGGTCCTGCCGGTTGACAGGGGAAGGTCCCGGTGTCACTTTGGCTGGAGCTGCGGTCGCAGAGCCGTCTACGTCATCTCTGCGACAGAGTGAGGAGCCGCCGGCTCCTCCTCTTTCTGTTGGGGAATCCCTCGCGGATTTCCCACTAGAAAAATCATGAGATGAGACTCTGCGACACGCGTTTGACCAAGTGAGAGTAATCGATGGTCAAACGCTCCAGCCGAACGCCACCCCGTCCTTCCCCTATTTTTCCATTTTGAAGGATAGATTATACCGAGTGACACAGGACACTCAGATGAAAGAGCGAGTCACCCAGTTATTAATTCCAAAGAGCCGCCGGGAATTGGTATTCCAGGCGGCTCACTTTAATCCCATGGCTGGACACCTCGGGCAGGATAAGACACTAGCCCAGATAATGGCCCGATTCTATTGGCCGGGGATTCGCGGCGACGTCCATAAGTGGTGTACGGCGTGCCGCGAATGCCAGTTAGTAAATCCAGCGGCCATTCCAAAAGCGCCCTTGCGCCCCCTACCATTAATCGAGACCCCGTTCGAAAGAATTGGGATGGATCTCGTCGGGCCATTAGATCGGTCAACACGAGGGTACCACTTTATATTGGTTCTGGTGGACTATGCAACGCGATACCTGGAAGCGGTGCCTCTTCACAATATCTCAGCACGCAGTATTGCAGAGGCCCTCTTCCACGTCATCTCCTGGGTTGGAATCCCAAAAGAGATTCTGACTGACCAAGGCACCTCGTTTATGTCACGAACACTGAGCGAACTGTATGGGCTACTGGGTATTAAGCCGATCCGCACCAGCGTTTATCACCCACAGACGGACGGTTTAGTTGAACGGTTCAATCGCACCCTCAAAAATATAATCAAAAAATTCGTAATTGAGGACGCACGTAACTGGGATAAGTGGCTCGAACCCTTGTTATTTGCAATGCGAGAGGTCCCCCAAGCCTCCACGGGGTTCTCCCCATTTGAATTATTATATGGGCGTAAGCCGCGAGGCATCTTAGATGTACTGCGGGAAAATTGGGAGGAGGGACCTTCACAGAGCAAAAACGAAATTCAGTACGTTATGGACCTGCGCGCAAAACTCCACACGCTCACCCACCTAACTCAGGAGAATTTGCGGCAGGCCCAGGAACGGCAAGCCCGCCTGTACAACAAGGGCACGCGCCTTAGAGAGTTCACTCCGGGAGATAAGGTACTCGTCCTGTTGCCCACGTCGAGCTCCAAATTAATCGTGAAGTGGCAAGGACCCTTTGAGGTCACACGGCGAGTTGGGGACGTCGACTATGAGGTAAGGCAAATGGACAGGGAGGGGGCACTACAGATCTACCACCTCAATCTGCTGAAACTCTGGAACGAGGAGGTCCCCGTGGCGTTGGTGTCGGTAGTTCCGGAGAAGGCGGAGCTGGGGCTGGAGGTTCAAAAAGGGAAATTGGCATCACGTACCTCTCTGGTCCCCTGTGGAGACCACCTCTCCCCGACCCAACTCACGGAGGTCGCCCAGTTGCAGGCCGAGTTTTCAGATGTATTCTCGCCCCTGCCCAGTCACACTAACCTCATAGAACACCACATAGAGATGCCCCCGGGGGTGGTAGTGCGTAGCTGCCCTTATAGGCTACCCGAACACAAAAAAAAGGTGGTTCGGGAAGAACTTCAGGCCATGCTCGAAATGGGCATCGTCGAGGAGTCCCACAGTGACTGGAGCAGCCCGGTGGTCTTGGTTCCCAAGGCCGACAGCTCGGTCAGGTTCTGTGTGGACTATAGAAAAGTCAACGCGGTGTCTAAATTCGACGCGTACCCAATGCCTCGTATTGATGAGCTGCTCGATCGACTAGGCACGGCTCGCTTTTACTCGACACTGGATTTGACGAAGGGATATTGGCAGATCCCCTTGACTCCATTATCCTGGGAGAAAACAGCCTTTTCCACACCGTTCGGCTTACACCAGTTCGTCACACTTCCGTTTGGGCTGTTTGGGGCACCCGCTACGTTTCAGTGGCTGATGGACAGAGTCCTCCGGCCCCACGCCACCTATGCGGCCGCTTATCTAGACGATATTATCATTTATAGCAATGACTGGCAGCGGCACCTGCAACACCTGAGGGCTGTCCTTAGGTCGCTGAGGCGGGCGGGACTCACTGCCAACCCAAAGAAGTGTGCGATTGGGCGGGTGGAAGTACGGTATCTGGGCTTCCACTTGGGGAATGGGCAGGTGCGTCCCCAAATTAATAAGACAGCAGCGATTGCGGCCTGCCCAAGGCCCAAGACCAAAAAGGGGGTGAGACAGTTCCTGGGGCTGGCTGGCTACTATCGTAGGTTTATACCTAATTATTCGGACGTCACCAGCCTGCTGACTGACCTCACTAAAAAGGGGGCACCAGATCCGGTCCAGTGGACGGAGCAGTGCCAGCGGGCTTTCTCTGAGGTAAAGGCTGCACTGTGTGGGGGGCCACTTTTACACTCCCCTGACTTCTCTCTCCCTTTTATGTTACAGACGGATGCGTCGGACAGAGGGCTGGGGGCCGTTTTGCCCCAGCAGGTGGAGGGGGAGGATCACCCCATCCTATACATCAGTCGGAAGCTGTCACTGCGTGAGGGGCGCTACAGCACGATTGAAAAGGAATGCCTGGCGATCAAGTGGGCGGTCCTCGCCCTCCATTACTACCTGCTGGGGCGCCCTTTCACCCTCTGTTCGGACCACGCGCCCCTCCAATGGCTCCACCGCATGAAGGATGCCAACGCGCGGATCACCTGTTGGTATCTGGCACTCCAATCCTTCAACTTCAAGGTGGTCCACAGGCCGGGAGCACAGATGGTCGTGGCGGACTTCCTCTCCCGTCAAGGGGGGGGGGGTCGGCTGCAGGCCGGACGGGCACTCGGCCTGAGTCGGGCGGTGGGGGTATGTGGCAGCGGGGGTGTGGTCAAGCGCCGGTCTGTGACAGGAGGGTGGAGCCAGGGAAGGTGAGTGGCAGAATCGCTACACCTGACGGTAGTTAACCTGTGTTTTGTGTGTTTTCCCAGTAACCGCTCCCTATTTAAGGAGGCAGAGGGAGAGCAGAGAGAGCGCAACCCGGGACCAGAATGCAGAGTGTGTGTGTTTGTGTGTGTGTGTGTGTGTGTGTGTGTGTGTGTGTATGTGGGCTTACGCCGCATTGAAACTGAAAAGTTGTTTAATAAATAGCCTTCTCTGCCTCTAAGCATTGTCCTGCCATCCTCTGTGCTCCACCCACACTTTGTAAGCACTACAGCGCTCTTCTGCTTTATCTCCCGGGTTAGAATTCCAAAAGAAATCCTGACCAACCAAGGCACTTTGTTTATGTCATGCACACTGCGCAAACTGTATGGGTTCCTGAGGATTAAGTCTATCTGCACCAGTGTCTATCACCCACAAACGGATGGCTTAGTAGAGCTATTTAACCAAACACTCAAGAACATAATCCAGAAATTTGTAACTGACAATGCACGTAACTAGGATAAGTGGCTCAAGCCCCTGTAATTTGCAGTATGAGAGGTCCCGCAAGCCTCCACAGGGTTTTCTCTGTTTGAATTATTATATGGGCGTAAGCCGCATGGCATTCTGGATGTGCTATGAGAAAATTGGGAGGAGGGACCTTCACCGAGCAAAAATGAAATCTAGTATGTTCTTGACCTGCATGCAAAACTCTACACCCTCATGCACTTAACCCAGGAGAATTTGCAGCAGGCACGAGAACGTCAGAGCCGGCCATATGACAGGGGCACGTGCCTTAGAGAGTTCACGCCGGGAGACAAAGTGCTCGTATTATTGCCCACGTCAAGTTCTAAATTAATCGCCAAGTGACAAGGGCCCTTCGAGGTCACACGGCAAATCAGGGATGTCGACTATGAAATGAGGCGAACGGATGGGGCAGAACATTGCAAGTTTACCACCTCAACCTTTTAAAATGCTGGAATGAGGGGGTCCCCGTGGCATTGGTGTCGGTAGTCCCGGAGAAGGCGGAGCTGGGGCCGGAGGTAAAAAGGATAACATCTCGAACCACTCCGGTCCCTTGTGGAGACTACCTCTCACTGACCCAGCTCATGGAGGTAGCCAAGTTGCAAAAGGAATTTTCTAAAGTTGCTAGGCATGTGGGCCTCACAGCTAACCCCAAAAAGTGTGCAATTGGGCGGGTGGAAGTATGGTATCTGGGGTTCCACTGTGGGTGCAATCAGTTAATTATTGAAATTAAGTGATCAATCTCATTAAATCAGTCTCATTAAATTTTGAAGGTTAATAATTAAAATGAATCAATCCCATTGAATCGTTTTACTTTGACTCATTTGAATTGAATCATACCATAGAATCACTCATTTGAAGTGAATCATTCAGTGAATCATTTAGTGAATCGTTCAATGAATCATTTAGTGAATCATACCAATGAATCATTTAGTGAATCATTTAGTGAATCATACCATTAATCCTGGTGCTTAATAATAAATTACCAAACAGCTAAATTATGGTATATTTCCAAATTATTACGATCACTTACCATATTACATAACTTATATGCACCTTTTTGAATTCTTCGAGAAATTGGGGACTTCATATATCGTTCACACAAATAAAACACAGTTTGTTTAATAAATGAATTTATTATACCAAGATAAAAATAATAAATCAATATATACAAGCAGTGAGGTGTGTATATACATGTGTGGTGTGTGTGTGTATGGCCTAGCTTGTTGCTAGCTAAAACAAAGGAATGTTATCTAAATAGAACAAAGGATTAGCTCTGTTGCTCATGTGTGCTTGTGTGTGTGTGTGTGAGAGAGAGAAGGACTTGACCATGTGTTTAGCCTCGTGTAGCTAACTACACGTGGTGGAGGCCTAGATTAGCCTTGTATTGCTAGTGTGTGTTTGTGAAAGGCCCTATGGCCTAGCTAAAGTACGTTTGTTAGGCCTGGTGAGGCCTACTGAGCACGTGTTGCTAAAGACAAAGGGAAGCTGTCTAAAGTGTATCAGGCCTGGTCAGGCCTGTTGAGCACGTGTTTTCTCAGTAACAAAAAGATTCCACACTCATAACATTACCAAACTCACTGAAACCTTGATAAGGTCAAAATGTATGATAAGGAAATTAAAGTGTTAGTCAGAGAGGAGCATGCGCAGCCTATCTATTAAACAATTGAGAGAACATAGAACCAAAATAAATAGTGTAACAGTCTAACAGTGTAACAGATAAACCTGGGTTTAAATTCACACTATTTCAAATAAAAGCAAATTCCTAAGACTATCTTAATTATGCCCAAATGCCAAAATCTTACTTAATCCTGCCTTTAGCAAGATATGAAGAACTATTCACCGGTGTAGTTTCGGGCCTCGCTGTGGGAGCACGTGAGCCACTCGTGATGGAGGCGTAGGAAACTTTCGGGTCCAGCGGAGCACTTGGGTGGTTCCCGTGGAAAGCAGAGGATTCTTGGTCCGAATCTCAGCGTTCGTGAGGAAAAGTCTCTGATCAGAATAAGATGCACAGCGCTTTTGAGTTAAAAAGGATTCAATCGCTTCTTAACTTTTAACTGCCTGGGCTGCAGTCGTGACGTCACTTCTAATACAAGTAAACCGGTTGTAACTCAGGTTGAGTTTAAAGATCGCGCGACTCTAGAGTTTACCTTTGCCAAGGGTAAGAAAGAAAATCGCGCTGAGTGATGGATCTTGCAAGAAAGAAGACGTCTTTTTGGGTGGAGAGCATCTCTTTGGTGCATCTAGAGTCCTTGAAATCCGGACGCAAGAGACAAAATGGTGGAGCTTCCGCTTGGACTTATGCGCGCATGGCGGACTGACGTAGATGATCCCGCCCACGCGTGACGTAGGTCACACGGAAGTTGCCTGGGAATTGTAGTTCTGACACAAGATGGCGGCATGATACCTACACCACTTGGGTCACGGGCAGGTGCATCCTCAAATTAACAAGATTGCAGTGATTGCGGCCTGCCTGAGGCCCAAGACCAAACAGGAGGTGAGACGGTTCCTGGGGCTGGCTGGCTATTATTGTAGGTTTATACCTAAGTATTCAGACGTCACCAGTCTGCTAACTGATCTCACTAAAAAGGGGGCTCCAGATCTGGTCCAGTGGATGGAGCAGTGCCAACAGGCTTTCTCTGAGGTAAAAGCTGCACTGTGTGGGGGGCCACTTTTGCACTCTCCTGACTTCTCTCTCCCCTTTATTTTGCAGACTGATGCATCCGACAGAGGGCTGGGGGCTGTTTTGTCCCAGAGGGTGGAAGGTGAGGAGCGCCCCGTGCTGTACATCAGCCGGAAACTCTCGATGCATGAAGGCAGGTATAGCACCATCGAAAAAGAGTGTCTTGGCATCAAGTGGGCAGTCCTCGCCCTCCGATACTACCTGCTGGGGGGCCCTTTCACTCTCTGTTCGGACCATGCACCACTCCAGTGGCTCCCCCACTGTGAAGGATGCCAATGCACGGATCACCCGTTGGTATCTCGCCCTTCAGCTGTTTAAGTTCGAGGTGGTCCACAGGCCGGGGGCATAGATGGTGGTGGCAGATTTCCTGTCCCGTCGGGGCGGGGGAGTCAGCTTCAGGCCGGATGGCTCCCCGGCCTGAGTCGGGTGGTGGGGGTATGTGGCAGTGGGGGCATGGCCAAGCGGCAGTTTGTGAATGGAAGGCGGGGTTGGGGAAGGTAAGCGGCCAAGTCATTACACCTGCTGTCAATTAGTGTGTGTGTGCGTGTGTGTGTGTGTTTTGTTTGTTGCAGGGACGGAGCATAAAAGGAGGGAGAGAGCAGAGAAGTGCTGGCTCCCGACCACAATGCATGTGTGAGTGTAGTGTGTGACAGTGTGACTGATAGTGTGACGGAGTAAGGCTGAAAAGCTAAAATAAGTACAATAAAGAGGTTATGTGTGACCATCAACTCTTGCCTGCCATGCTTCTGTGCTCCACACACATCAGGAACTACTACACTTAGAATCAAGAACAAGTTCTTATTAAAGTGGCTGGTAAATGTTATATATATATATATATATATATACACAGGTAGTCGTCGACTTACGACCTATGCAACTTACAACCGATCGACTTTACGACCGTTTGGTTATGACTGACAAGTGTTTCCCAGCTGAGCTAGCTGAGCATACGACAGTTTCCGCCCCAGCTCCCGGCAGCGCCTCTCGTCGCATACAACAGTTTCCACCCCAGTTCCCGGCAGCGCCTCTCGCCGCATACAACAGTTTCCGCCCCAGCTCCCGGCAGCGCCTCTCGCCGCGTACAACAGTTTCCACCCCAGCTTCAGGCACACGCGCAGTCTTTCGGGCTCCGTCATACAGTTTCCACCCCAGCTCCTGGTTTATGAAACGAACAAATGCTCCCGCCAGCCCGAGCGCTGCAAGAGCTGATGATGACGTAGAGGACCCACAGCCAAGCACCAGTGATGCCAGCGGTCACTGAATTTTGTATTTTGCTATGTTTTACATTTGTATTTTGGTATATTATAAACTAAAATGTTTTCTATTTTTCACATGTGTATTTCGTATTTTTTGTTTTGCACATATTAAACGAATTGTACTGTATGCAGTGTAGTATGCAGTGTTTGACTTAAACCAAATAATGAGCCAAGATAATGAAATAAGAAAATGTTGATAAAATAAGACTTTAAGATGATTACAATATCATTACACATCACAATATACTTACGTTCATTTAACATAGGCCGACTTACGACCAGATTGGTTTACGACCGGTCAGTCGTCACCAAACGCAGTCGTAAGTCGACGACTACCTGTGTGATATATATGTATATGTGTGTGTGTGTATGTATGTACAGTTTTGGTCAGAAGTTAAAGAAAGAAACCTTTATTCATCACATGCACACTTCAAGTACAGTGAAATTCATCCTCTGCATTTAACCCATCTGAAGCAGTGAACACACACACACACACCCAGAGCAGTGGGCAGCCCAGAGTGCCCGGGGAGCAATCAGGGGTTTGGTACCTTGCTCAAGGGCACCTCAGCCCAAGGCCGCCCCGCATCAACCTAACTGGATGTCTTTGGATTGTGGGGGAAACCGGAGCACCCGGAGGAAACCCACACAGACACGGGGAGAACATGCAAACTCCACACAGAAAGGCCCTCGCCAGCCGCTGGGTTAGAACCTGGAACCTTCTTGCTGTGAGGCGACCATGCTAACCACTACATCACCGTGCCGCCCATACAGTAACATGAATGTCATCTTGGATATGAATGTCATAGCAATATTTGGGCTTTCAGTAATTTCTTTGAACTGTTCTTTTTCTGTGGAAGAATGTACAGCATACATCTTTAATAAAAAAAACCACTCGCATCTGGTGCACAAGTTTTAATCTTCTTTGGGTTTTCTGAAATCAACACAGGGTCAAAATTATACATACAGGGTCAAAAATATACATAAAGCACATCTAATATTTGGGTAAAATGTCTCTTCATAAGATTCACCTTGACCAAAATTTTTGTTTACCATGAACAAGCTTCTGGCAGAATTGTGGTTGGATATTTCATGACTCTTCATGGTAGAATTTGTAGAGTTCAATTATTATTTTTTCCTTGGCATGGACTCAACTTATAAGCATGGTCCATATATTTTCAAGAGGGTTAAAGTCAGGACTTGTCTTAAGCTTAATGTTAGCCTGCTTTATCCTCCACAACCAGGTCTGATGCGTGTTTGGGTTCACTGTCCTGTTGTAACTCCCAAGTCCCAAGTCGTGTTCAAGTTTCTGATGGTTTATGCTGAAGAATTCTGAGATAGTCCTCCTTCTTCATTATTTCATCCACTTTGTGCAATGAACCAGTTCCACTGGCAGAAAAACAGCCCCAGAGCATGATGATCCTACCACCACCATAAGCTGGTATAGTGTCCCTCTGTACATGGTGGTCATTGTGGCCAAACAACTCAATCTTTGTCTCATCCTCCAGAAGGCTTTTTTCTTTGTCCGTGTGGTCAGCTTCAAACTTTAGTTAAGCTTGAAGGTGTCAATTCTGGAGCAGCCTCTTATTCCATGGACTGTAGACAGTGATCCATCAGCTTCCAGTTCATGGCAGGGCTGTGCCATGGTGGTTCTCAGGTTGATCCTGACCATCCAAACTAAATTCCTTTCAGCTGAGGGTCACAGTTTGGATTTTCTTGAAGCAAAGTGGCTTGACAAAGTGACTACCCCTCACAATAACTTGGATACAATTGTTTGACCTGATCTTGGAATTTGCAGTTGTTTAGAAATGGCTCCAAGAGACATTCCGGAGTTGTGTATATCTGTGATCCTCTTTCTCAGATCTGCACTGAGCTCCTTGGACTTTCACATTTTACTGTGTGTTGGTCCAATGAGTGCTCTAAACAAACCCTTTTTATGAAGGCACAGAGAAGCTACCAGCTGTAGTCAATCACAAACAGGAAGTTAAGAGACCTCAGCCTTGGCAAAATAAGAGACATTTCGGAAGTTTCAGTACCTCTGAATCAATAATCTACGTAAGTGAGCGTATGTACATTTTTGACCCTGCATGTATAATTTTGACCCTGTGTTGATTTCAGAAAACCCAAAGAAAGTTAAAACTTGTGCACCAAATTCTAGTGTTTTTTTTTAATTATTTTTAAAGATGTATGCGGTACATTCTGCCCCAGGAAAAGACCAGTTCAAAGAAATTACTGAAAGCCCAAATATTGCCATGACATTCATATCCAAGATGACATTCATGTCACTGTATGTAAACTTTTGATCACAACTGAGCATATATATATATATATGCTCAGTTGTGATCAGAAGTTTACATACAGTGACATGAATATAAAACTTTATTAGACACCATCCAGGCACCTGCTGTTATCTAATCAACCAATCCCTTGACAGCAGCACAATGCAAAAAATCATGCAGATACAAGTCAAACACTTCAGTTAATGTTCACTTCAAACAGCAGAATGGGAAAAAGTCATGCTCGATGGACTGGTTTGAGTATTTCAGAAACTGCTGATCTCCTGGGGTTTTCACATACAACAGTCTAGAGTTTACACAGAATGGTGCAAAAACTAATATATATGCACACACACACACACACACACACACACACACACACTTTTTATTCTTCACTTGTGCATCACTTCATTTATACGGAAGAACATGTGAAATCAGACATGGAGCTCACCTTTGTGTGTGTGTGTGTGTGTGTGTGTGTGTGTGTGTGTGTGTGCACGCACATGGGTTGCTATGCTATACTGAGGTATGCAAGAGATTCAAAAAGCCCCTCACACACAAGGGGAAGGGCTACCAATGCAGAAAGAGGGGACCCTGGGAAGCTTTTGGGGCTACTTCAAGGAAACCCCCCACCCCTTCCCACCCCACCTTTCTCATCCTCTCTCCTCCTCTCAGCTCTTTTCTCCTCCTCTTCCCTCTTCAAAGACTGCGTTGGCCGGTGAGGGGTGCGGCCCACTGAGCGAATGCTGGATTTGGCCTATTGTGTCACAGCTTCAGGGGTGAGGGACATCTTGAACGCCTCAAGAAGATTAAATAGCAAAGCCCAGTCGGAAACAGAGAGAGAGTGAGAGGGCACGAGAGACGTAGGGAGAATAAAGAAGCAACGGTATATGGGTGGGACGGAGGGGGCTCGTGAATGAACGAGAGCTGGTGTGAGGGAGGAAAGAGGAGGAATGTGAGAGCGCAGGGGAGTAAAAGAGGGATAATGAGTGAGGGAGGAAAGAGGAGATGAGGTAAAGGAGGAGAGGAAGAGAAACAGGGCCTCCCTGAATGAGGATTAGCACAGGCTCAGAGAGAGGGGGAGAGAAAGAGAGAGAGAGAGAAAGAGAGAGAAGGATGAGAGAAAGGAATGCATGGACAGCACTGAGAGAATGAAGGACTGTGTGTGTGTGTTCAACTCACATAGACAATTCATGATGTGAGGCACTTGACACAGCACTATTCTTTAACAGCCGTGTGTGTGTGTGCGCACACAAATTATGCATATCCCCAATTAGTGAAAGAACACAAAGCCATGTAAGATTAGCTCCATTCCTTTACACTGTTGTTTTTTTGAGCACGCCCTATAGGAAGTCAATTACAATTTTGATTGACAGGGTGCATGTCTGTATATATGTATGGATAAAAATATCTGTATCAACAGAGTCATAGCTGCACATAATTAAAGAAATACTCAAGCTTTTTTTTTAACCTAATTTCTGTAGAGAAAGTCTGATTTTATATGAAGTATTATTTAAAATGTTTTGTTGTACTGAAAAAAAAAACCCAACAACTGACATACTCTTTATTAGGAATAAAAAAATGTTTATACAACCCCTAATCAGACAAAGTTGGGATGGTATATCCATCTATCCATCATCTGTAACCACTTATCCTGTGCAGGGTCACAGTCAAGCTGGAGCCTATCCCAGCTGACTATGGGCGAGAGGTGGGGTACACCTGGGACAAGTCACCAGATTATCACAGGGCTGACACACAGAGACAAACAACCATTCACACTCACTTTCACATCTACGGTCAATTTAGAGCCACCAATTACCCTAACCTGCTTGTCTTTGGACTGTGGGGGAAATCGGAGCACCCAGAGGAAACCTACTCTGACACGTGGAGAACATGCAAACTCCACACAGAAAGGCCCCCGTCAGCCACTGGGCTCAAACTCAGAACCTTCTTACTGTGAGGCGACAGTGCTAACCACTACAACACCATGCCAAATGGGATGGTATAAAAAATGCAAATAAAAAATTAAGCAGTGATTTCTACATTTACTTTGACTTGTATTTCATTGTAGACAGTATGAACCCAGGATATTACATGTTTTATCTGGTCAGCTTCATTTCATTTGTTAATATACATCCATTCCTGCATTTCAGGCCTGCAACACATTCCAAAAAAGTTGGGATGGGACAATTTAGGGCTAGTAATGAAGTAAAACAATTAAATAATGATGTTATGTGAAACAGGTGATTGTAATCATGATTTGGTACAAAATCAGTATCCAGGAAAGGCCTAGTCTTTGAGGAATAAGGATAGGCCGAGTATCTCCAGTTTGTTAAAAATCCATGAGAAAATTACTGAAATGTGTTAAAACAACATTTCTCAAAGAAAGATATGAAGGGATTTGGATATTTCATCCTCTACAGGGCATAATATCATTAAACATTTAGAGGAAGCTGGAGGAATTTTGGTGCATAAAGGCAAGGGCACATAGGCTCGGGATTAGTCAAGTCAAGTCATTTATTTGTATCGCACTTTTAACAACAGACATTGTTGCAAAGCAGCTTTACAGAAAATTAAAGACTTTAAACATGAGCTAATTTTATCCCTAATTTACTTTATTACTTTGGTAAACCTTTGTCAAGCACTCTGTCAAGCCTGTCCCCTCTGTCCTCAATGGAGAATGTGTGGCGAATTTTGAAATGAAAAATAGGACAATGACAAACTGGTACTGTTGCACATCTTAAGACCTGTTTGCAGGAAGAATTGGACAAAATAACACCTGAAATGCTTCATCACTTGGTATCTTCACTCCCTAAATATAGTTTAAGTGTTATGAGAAGGAATGGCAACATTATAAAGTGGTAAATGCATAACCGTTCCAACCTTTTTTGAAATGTGTTGCAAGGATCAAAATTGAAAAGTTTTTTTTAAAAAAGACAAAATCAAATTCATGAGGTAAAACATCAAATAATGTGCTGTTGTCTTACAATACAGGTCAAAAATTATTTACAAACCACTGTTTTCAGTTTTCATTTCAATTTCAACATACCTTCCCAACTTTTTCTGATTTGGGGTTGTAATATACTGTAAGTCTAAGAGCACTTGCTTTGGCATTTATTGCAGATTTATCCAAAAGAGTGTCTTTGTAGAACATGTTTATTCTTCAGGCAAAGATATTTGTAAATTCAAACTTAATTCAGAATAATTCATCTTTTCAGAGACTCCCTTTTAAAGAGTGTAACTAAGTGTAATGTTCCACTCTTAAAAACATTTTGCTCAAGTTCATCTGGTCCAAAATGTCTAACAGATGTGGTAGTTCGAGTGTTTCTGAGTACAGGGTCATTCTCAAAATTTTCATTCATGCTAGCTGCATCACCACATTCTCTTAAATTCTCGAATCTGTTTGTTCAGAACATGATTCATTTTCTATAACAGCAGGTTTATCAGTATTTGCAAAAGAAATCACCAGGGTTATATTAATGCATTCGTTATATTCATACGCTATCATTGCTGCAGGAGCAGCTTGTTGACATAGACTTATATGTTTAATAATCAACAGATTAAAATATGCACTGTTATTTAAATAAAAAAAAGTCTATCAACTTTGAGATGGTAAAACTTTCTCTAAAGAGAAATTCATCAATATTCAACTTTCATGGAAGGAGTCTCCAGTGTTGGAGCTTTATTACAGTCAGGTTTTCCACCATGGGAAAGTCTTCAGGACAGATGACTGTGTATTTCTGGTTTGAAAATGAAAAACAGCGACTTATTAACCTCAAGAAAGAGAAATAGAGTGAGAAGAGAAGCAAACTTTTCTCATAAATGTCCCACAACAATAAATGTAATTATAAATGGAGAAAAACAACAATGTGCTCATTATTATTATTATTATTAATTATCTCATCTCATTCTCATCTCATTATCTCTAGCCGCTTTATCCTTCTACAGGGTCGCAGGCAAGCTGGAGCCTATCCCAGCTGACTACGGGCGAAAGGCGGGGTACACCCTGGACAAGTCGCCAGGTCATCACAGGGCTGACACATAGACACAGACAACCATTCACACTCACATTCACACCTACGGTCAATTTAGAGTCACCAGTTAACCTAACCTGCATGTCTTTGGACTGTGGGGGAAACCGGAGCACCCGGAGGAAACCCACGCGGACACGGGGAGAACATGCAAACTCCACACAGAAAGGCCCCCGCCGGCCCCGGGGCTCGAACCCAGGACCTTCTTGCTGTGAGGCGACAGCGCTAACCACTACACCACCGTGCCGCCCATTATTAATTATTATTATTATTATTATTATATAGTCTAATTATTCATATTACTCATCTTGGTTGTATAAGAGAAATAAAACACATCATAGTATGCTGCTATGGGAAAACAATCAACATCTGGCCACAACACCCCAACCTGTAATTTTCCTATAACTGCACACTCTGTTATGTTTTATTATTTACACAAGTTGTTAGAAATAAACACGAAAGTAACCCTTTAATATACTTCGATCCTGTAATTACTCTGTACCCTTTAATTCTACGTAAACTGTCTGACCCTATAGTATCAGCTGACAGAGACTCATCAGCTATTGTTTTCTTTTTTAAAAATTACTTCTTTCTTTTTAAGAAAGCTTTAAAATATTTTATTCTTTTCTTTCTTTGCTTTTCTTTCTTTGCTTTTCTTTCCTGTAACAAATCTTTGCCATTTGTTACAGGAATAGGGAAGAACAGGGAGACTTGGGACAAGTTTTTAGCTTTTGTAGATTGTGTGAAATTCTTTACAGGTCACAGTCATATTCATATTGCATTAGAGAGTATTTACTATACCCTCTTGCCACAACATTAGTTTCTCAGCTAGTCACATATACTGGCCTTCAGGCTTCACTTTCTGTCATTATTTTTTGCAGGGAGACATGAGACATTATGTTAGGAGATTTGGAACATAGTGGGGAGACATGAAACAAAAATAAAATACCTAGGCCCACATGTTTACTTTTTATTTATTTTCAGAACTGGTAACATATGAACCAAATGAACACACACAGCGATAGAAAAAATGTCAGTTTACCTAAAACCTGACTAAACAAAACAGTTCCATTCTCAAGAAGGAATGAAATAAGCTTCATCCTCCTGCAGGTACACTCCCACATTTTTAGCAAAAAAAAATTAAAAGTTTTATATTTGTAAACCACAAGGAAAAAAAAATCTGTAACATGAACTGTCCCAACTCTCCCCATATGGCCACTTTGAAAAAAAAAAAAAACTTTTTTTATTAAAAAAAAAGTAAAAAAGAAAAAAAATCATTGAATGTCCCCCCCCCCCCCCCCCCCAGAATTTAAGCTGAATAAATAATACTATATATGGTAACTTGGCTACCTACAGTGGTGCTTGAAAGTTTGTGAATCCTTTAGAATTTTCTATATTTCTGCATAAATATGATCTAAAACATCATCAGATTTTCACACAAGCCCTAAAAGTAGATAAAGAGAACCCAGTTAAACAAACGAGACAAAAATATTATACTTGGTCATTTATTTATTGAGAGAAATAATCCAATATTACATATCTGTGAGTGGCAAAAGTATGTGAACCTTTGCTTTCAGTATCTGGTGTGACCCCCTTGTGCAGCAATAACTGCAACTAATGCCGCTTTTCCACTACAAACGCGGCTGAGCCGTGCCGTGCTGAGTCGAGCTGAGTCGGGCTGAGCGGGGCTGTTGGAGTTGCATTTCGACTACAACCGCACTGAACCGTGCTGGCTGGAAGTGGGTGGACACATTGGGTGGAGTTAGCGAAAGTGGGTGGACGTCACGTGATGTCGTTAAGCAGCGCAAACAGTGACATCAGTGACAGTGGCGGAACAAGTCAGAGCCGGGCCGGGGGCGGGGCAAATGACCGGGCCCTTTATTAAAGCTTATCATAACATCATTTTAGGCTACAAAATGTCCGCAACTGCGGTGTTTACCAATTTCAACACTACCGGGTGCAACTATGTTATTTAGTACATCAAGTCCTTCAAACGAACATGTAACTCAGAAACAAAAAACATTAGGATACTGTACATGGCTCATAATAAAACATCAATAGCCTATACTGCGCACATTATTTGAAGGGCATACGAATGAGCGCTCAGAGGTTGCAACGGTGACAGGAAGAGTCAGAAATAAAAGGAGGGCGGTGCAAACCTCACTGAATGCACTGTGTTTACCAATTTCAACACTACGGGGTGCAACTATGTTATTTTGTACATTAAGTCCTTCAAACGGACATGTAACTCAGAAACAAAAAAACATTAGGCGACATACTGTACATGGCTCATAATAAAACATCAATAGCCTACTGCGCGCATTATTTGAAGGGCATACGACGAGCCTTGCGCTCCGCGAACTCGTCCATGATGCTCTGTATGTCACTGATTCAGTGATCTTTTAAGCGGTAGTCTCACGACCCGAATAGTAAACAATAAACATGGAGGACATGGAGTCGTTAGTGTTGCTGGTCTTGGTGCTGTGGCTTGTTGTCACCGACAATGCCAACAGATACTGGCAAGAGCGTATAGATGAGGCGAGGCGCATAAGGCTTCAGAAATTCTCGTAATTCGTAATTATTCTTCTTCCGGGTTTGTAGTATTTACAGATCCCAGCGTGCTCGCGGGGCGTGTGTGGGCATGTGAGGACACTCCTCCTCACCAATCAGTGCACAGGGGAGTGTCTGCTCACGCCCCCAGCCTCACTCGGCACGGTTTGGCTCGCTTCAGCCCCACTCCAAAACGGTGCGAGTTTAAGGGGCTAAGCAGGGCTGAAACGAGCTGAGTCATGCTGGTTTTTGGTAGTCGAAACGCGAGCCGTGTCGGGCTGAAGTGAGCTGAAGCGAGCTGAAGTGAGCTGAAAAAGGGTAGTGGAAAAGGGCCATAAATGTTTCCCTAACTGTTGATTAGTCCTGCACACCGGCTTGGAGGAATTTTAGCCCGTTCCTCCATACAGAACAGCTTCAACTCTGGGATGTTGGTGGGTTTCCTCACATGAACTGCTCGCTTCAGGTCCTTCCACAACATTTCGATTGGATTAAGGTCAGGACTTTGACTTGGCCATTCCAAAACATTAACTTTATTCTTCTTTAACCATTCTTTGGTAGAACAACTTGTGTGCTTAGGGTCGTTGTCTTGCTGCATGACCCACCTTCTCTTGAGATTCAGTTCATGGACAGATGTCCTGACATTTTCCCTTAGAATTCGCTGATATAATTCAGATTTCATTGTTCCATCAATGATGGCAAGCCGTCCTGGCCCAGATGCAGCAAAACAGGCCCAAACCATGATACTACCACCACCATGTTTCACAGACAGGATAAGGTTCTTATGCTGGAATGCAGTGTTTTCCTTTCTCCAAACATAATGCTTCTCATTTAAACCAAAAAGTTCTATTTTGGTCTCATCCATCCACAAAACGTTTTTCCAATAGCCTTCTGGCTTGTCCACGTGATCTTTAGCAAACTGCAGATGAGCAGCAATGTTCTTATTGGAGAGCAGTGGCTTTCACCTTGCAACCCTGTCAGACACACCATTGTTATTCAGTCAGTGCGTTTACATGCACATCCAAATCAAGCTACTGTCGGTAATCGAGCTAAGGGTCCCAGCAGGGGTGCCAGAGAAATCCAATCCTACATGCATACAAGGAAATCGAGCTATTGTGTGAGGTACATTGTGCACCCGAGCCACAGGTGGCGCTACACGCCCCATCGTGTTGGTACACTTCCGGTTGTCATCATGAAGAAGAGCTATTCAAGAGTATAAACAAAGTTATCAGCAGTGTTGCCAGATACTGCTGACGTTTTCCAGCCCAAAACATGTTCAAATCCACCAAAATGCACTTAAAACCGCCCAATCTGGCAACACTGGCAGTTCTGTGTTCACAAGTTCCATGCTCAAGCTATTAGTCTTGCTCTAACAGACTGTATGGCTACAAACTGTCCTGCACAGACCACTGTTTTGTAAGACAACTTATTTTGCACAATTGTATATTTTTCTAAAGTCCATTTTTTGCTTACAAAAAAATTTTTTTTTTGCTTACAATTTAACTTATGCCTTAATAAACACACAAAAAGTTCAATTGTTTTGTTTTTATTGACATTCTTCAGATGTTGGACATACATACACACACACACACATATATAAACACACACACACACCAGTGGCGGCTGGTAGTCTTTCAAACGGGGAGGCTGGTTGGTTACAATATTTCCAGATTTTAAAAGAAAAAACAACAATTTTGCCCATACTCTTGCCTCTGATCTGGCTGATTGTTGGCAGCATCACAAAGTGTGAAATAACAGGTTCTTTTGGCCCATTAGCCTACTGTCTAGTAGTATACATGATGGTGGTGTTGGGGGGGGTATATTTTAACATTTTATATTTTAAAATTGTGGCATGTTGTTTAAAAATTGATCATTATTGAAAGCAGCTCTTTGTCAGGAACCTCAGCAGTAGAGCTGGGTGCCACACATTTCATTCAATGACACTTTCCCTATATTTTACTTATTTTGACTGAGAAATGTTTTATTGACAATTTTGATAACCCTTCACTTTTAATCCAGGTCTGTAGTGTGAAATGTTCTCGGCTGTGTTTTTGTTTAAAAATGTTTTCCAAATTGTAGCTGTGTTTAATTCATGTCCAGAAAAATATATATTCCAATATAATATACTCAGCATAAACATTTTAAATAGATTCTATATTTTTGGTCCATCCATGACATATTACTAAAGTAGCCTATTTACTGTTGTTGATGTGGGTCACTTGCTGTTAGCCAATTCACTTTCTCGTACCAGGAAAGCTGAAAGGAACGAGTATTATTCCCTACCTTTTTCACCAAGTCAATTTGAGGCATTGGTCTACCCTCCTCTTTAATTTTAATTTTTTCCTTGAAAGGAAGACTGGCAAATCTCATCTCATCTCATTATCTCTAGCCGCTTTATCCTTCTACAGGGTCGCAGGCAAGCTGGAGCCTATCCCAGCTGACTACGGGCGAAAGGCGGGGTACACCCTGGACAAGTCGCCAGGTCATCACAGACAACCATTCACACTCACATTCACACCTACGGTCAATTTAGAGTCACCAGTTAACCTAACCTGCATGTCTTTGGACTGTGGGGGAAACTGGAGCACCCGGAGGAAACCCACGCGGACACGGGGAGAACATGCAAACTCCACACAGAAAGGCCCTCGCCGGCCCCGGGGCTCGAACCCAGGACCTTCTTGCTGTGAGGCGACAGCGCTAACCACTACACCACCGTGCCGCCCGACTGGCAAATGGCTTCGCCAAAATTAAATCAGCAATGCTTGGCCTTCGTGCGCAGCTTTCTTGCTAGCTGACTAGCGCCCTCAAGTTCAAGTTCAGTCACTCAAATAAACGAAATTTCTGGAACTAAGATAGCAAACTTGACAACACTATATTTACACTTTATTTACAATGAAAATATATACAAACTAAAAAAGCTGGTAGAAACCGTACGTAATGAATGAAATCGAAATGTAAGCTGATCTCTTACAATACACCACAGCACTTGCGAATCCGCATGGGACTGAACTGAGATTCACCGCCGCCTGTCTATAGTTGAAACGAGCTGTCAATCAAAGAAAATATCCGGCCGCTTTCACCAATCGCCAGTCTCCTCGCGGAAACTGCCGTGTCCCTCCCATGTGAGGCTCGGAGTCCGTAGGCGGGCATTTTCGCAGTATTTGTCCAATAATCGTCTTGCATTTTGAGATTGAAAAGCGCAGAGCTCCCAAATGCCATTGAAGTGCACTGAGGCTGCGCTGCATCGCGCTGTCACGAGGGGGAAAAACTCACACACACATTAAAGTTATAAGGGCATTTTTAGAGGAGGCTGATCCTCCCTCGTTGTCTTAGAGCAATCGCCCGTGATACACACACACACACAAATACAATGACTTGTTTATGTACATAATTCACAGCTACGCAACAGCTGTACAGATGTATTTGGTGATACAGTAAGTGAGCTAAATTTTAACAGTGCAAACAATGCCACAAAAAGAAAAGATTCATGCCGTTGTCATGATTCGTTGTCATGCCGACCGAGGCTGTTGTGTTTCCCGCTTGTGGTCTAGTCACTCGTCACTTCCGGAAGGGGCAGTGCTGAAGTAAGTAGCTCGAATACGTAGCTCGATAGGGTTTACATGCACTAAGTAGCTCGGCAGAAATCGCATAATCAAGGTCGTGTAGCTCAATTCCGAGAAATCAAGTTCGGTTCAATTTCAGCCGAATTAAGGTGTATACATGACATTTTGAACTTCGATTTCAGTCGAGCAACGGCAGAAATTCAATTCTCTCTATGTGCATGTAAACGCACTGAGTGTTCTCCTGATAGTGGACTCATGAACATTAACATTAGCCAATGTGAGTGAGGCCTTCAGTTGCTTAGAAGTTACCCTGGGGTCCTTTGTGACCTCGCCGACTATTACACGCCTTGCTCTTGGAGTGATCTTTGTTGGTCGACCACTCCTGGGGAGGGTAACAATGGTCTTGAATTTCCTCCATTTTTACACAATTTGTCTGACTGTGGATTGGTGGAGTCCAAACTCTTTAGAGATGGTTTTGTAACCTTTTCCAGCCTGATGAGCATCAACAATGCTTTTTCTGAGGTCCTCAGAAATATCCTTTGTTCGTGCCATGATACACTTCCACAAACATGTGTTGTGAAGATCAGACTTTGATAGATCCCTGTTCTTTAAATAAAACGGGGTGCCCACTCACACCTGATTGTCATCCCATTGATTGAAAACACCTGACTCTAATTTCACCTTCAAATTAACTGCTAATCCTAGAGGTTCACATACTTTTGCCACTCACAGATATGTAATATTGGATCATTTTCCTCAATAAATAAATTATTAAGTTCAATATTTTTGTCTCATTTGTTTAACTGGGTTCTCTTTATCTACTTTTAGTACTTGTGTGAAAATCTGATGATGTTTTAGGTCATATTTATGCAGAAATATAGAAAATTCTAAAGGGTTCACAAACTTTCAAGCACCACTGTACTTTAATTCCTAACAAATCCCAAATTCACCAGCATACATTACACCATAGAAATGAGGAGTAGAAAATACAAGTTTTGGTTGACAAAAATATTGAACTGCACAAACCTTATTGCAGTGTCCAGTTTCATGGCTCCAAAGGAAGTAGGTTACTCTAAAAAGCAACATCCAACTTCTGATGTCATCTAAAACCTAATTGGTTGAAATTAATTTCGAGGAATACAAACTCTCCCACGTCTCCCCTGTCCCAAGTAACCCCGTTTTCCCCTATCCGTTATGAATCTCCTGGTTGCTGCTGGTATCAGTCTGATAATGATACTAGGTATCGCATCAGCACTATCTCTAATTTAAACCCATGTGTTTAAATGAGCTAATGTTTATTATTTCACTTCAGGAGGCTATGTGAACTTTAGACTTCTCGTTTCTCTTCAGCACAAGTCAAATGGCCAGAGCACCACTTTGTTTCTTTAAAATCCTGGTTTGCATGAACCCAACTGATTACCATTTACTTAAGAAAAGATCCAAGCAAGTCTTTTCGAGTCTCAAGTCCTGCTTAGGGTCTTTCACCCAGTACAAAAGTGCAGAAAGAAAACAGGATAAAAATCTTCTCTTCTTTCCACAGACTCTTTCTTCTACTCCTGCCTTCTTTGTGTCATTCTGGAGCTTGACTGGTCATTCTGAAGGACCGTTTGATCTACTCCTGAAACACACACACACACACACACACACACACACACACACACACACAAAAGAAAAATGTCATAGCTCTATATAATGTTATACAAACCATATGTATGCATGTGTGTGACTACTGTATGTACTCGAGCAGTCAGATGCTCAGGATTACTTGTAACTGCAGTTTATACAGTTAAACAGCAGCTTTTATATGCTATGTAGTAATAAGTTCTAGAAAGCAGATATGATTCCAAAAAAAATCACCATGTATACCAAGACATTTTTTATGACAAAAAAAATTATTCCAAGGTAAATTATACATACACTGTAATGATCATTTTGATGTTATGTACAACCCCGATTCCAAAAAAGTTGGGACAAAATACAAATTGTAAATAAAAATGGAATGCAATAATTTACAAATCTCACAAACTGATATTGTATTCACAATAGAACATAGACAACATATCAAATGTCAAAAGTGAGACATTTTGAAATTTCATGCCAAATATTGGCTCATTTGAAATTTCATGACAGCAACACATCTCAAAAAAGTTGGGACAGGGGCAATAAGAGGCTGGAAAAGTTAAAGGTACAAAAAAGGAACAGCTGGAGGACCAAATTGCAACTCATTAGGTCAATTGGCAATAGGTCATTAACATGACTGGGTATAAAAAGAGCATCTTGGAGTGGCAGCGGCTCTCAGAAGTAAAGATGGGAAGAGGATCACCAATCCCCCTAATTCTGCGCCGACAAATAGTGGAGCAATATCAGAAAGGAGTTCGACAGTGTAAAATTGCAAAGAGTTTGAACATATCATCATCTACAGTGCATAATATCATCAAAAGATTCAGAGAATCTGGAAGAATCTCTGTGCGTAAGGGTCAAAGCCGGAAAACCATACAGGGTGCCCGTGATCTTCGGGCCCTTAGACGGCACTGCATCACATACAGCAGGGGTGTCCAAACTGATCCATAAAGGGCCGTGTGGCTGCAGGTTTTCATTTCAGCCATGCAGCAGCACACCTAACTTGGCTCATTCAATCAACTGAACTGTCTTCACACAGTCAAATACTTGCAGCCACACCCACCCTTGATTAAAGGGTGGGTGTGTCAGTTGATTGAATAAGCCAAATCAGGTGTGCTGCTGCATGGCTGGAATGAAAACCTGCAGCCACACGGCCCTTTATGGATCAGTTTGGACACCCCTGACATACAGGCATGCTTCTGTTTTGGAAATCACAAAATGGGCTCAGGAATATTTCCAGAGAACATTATCTGTGAACACAATTCACTGTGCCATCCGCCGTTGCCAGCTAAAACTCTATAGTTCAAAGAAGAAGCCGTATCTAAACATGATCCAGAAGCGCAGACATCTTCTCTGGGCCAAGGCTCATTTAAAATGGACTGTGGCAAAGTGGAAAACTTTTCTGTGGTCAGACAAATCAAAATTTGAGGTTTTTTATGGAAATCAGGGACGCCGTGTCATTCGGACTAAAGAGGAGAAGGATGACCCACGTTGTTGTCAGCGCTCAGTTCAGAAGCCTGCATCTCTGATGGTATGGGGTTGCATTAGTGCGTGTGGTATGGGCAGCTTACACATCTGGAAAGACACCATCAATGCTGAAAGGTATATCCAGGTTCTAGAGCAACATATTTTCCCATCCAGACGACGTCTCTTTCAGGGAAGACCTTGCATTTTCCACCATGACAATGCCAAACCACATACTGCATCAATTACAGCATCATGGCTGCGTAGAAGAAGGGTCCATGTACTGAACTGGCCAGCCTGCAGTCCAGATCTTTCACCCATAGAAAACATTTGGTGCATCATTAAACGGAAGATACGGCAAAAAAGACCTAAGACAGTTGAACAACTAGAATCCTACATTAGACAAGAATGGGTTAACATTCCTATCCCTAAACTTGAGCAACTTGTCTCCTCAGTCCCCAGACGTTTACAGACTGTTGTAAAGAGAAAAGGGGATGTCTCACAGTGGTAAACATGGCCTTGTCCCAACTTTTTTGAGATGTGTTGTTGTCATGAAATTTAAAATCACCTAATTTTTCTCTTTAAATGATACATTTTCTTAGTTTAAACATTTGATATGTCATCTATGTTCTATTCTGAATAAAATATGGAATTTTGAAACTTCCACATCATTGCATTCCGTTTTTATTTATAGTTTGTACTTTGTCCCAACTTTTTTGGAATCGGGGTTGTACTTTGTCCCAACTTTTTTGGCATCGGGGTTGTATTTATTTCTGAAAATGATTTTTGCTCTAACATTAATATCAATGTGATAGTTTCCCAAAACTTTTAGAAGTCAGTACATGCCCAACAATTCTTTCATTTTTATGCCTTTTTTTAACTGCTGTGTTGCTCATCAGTTCTGATTCTGGTCAGAAAGTGTTGATTAATTTTCTATACCAACAGCTAGGACACGAGTTCTGGCTGCAAGGCAAATCACATGAGGCGCTTTCAGACTGGAGGTACTTTTTCATAGTTCTTAGAACTTTTGGAGGAAGTTCTCCCTTTTATGTGTGTCCATACTGCAGGAAGTAAGTGATCGTAGTCCTTAGAACACCTTTTTGAAGGACTATTTTAGCTACTTCAGGGTAGGTACTCTCCTATAACAAGGGGAACCATGAGTGACAAAATTGTATGTTTTATTTTTCAGACAAGCCAACATAGCACCAGCAACCACCATTTTTAAAAATCCATGTTAAATGTTAGACATGTAAACAACAGCTCTTAACATTAGCATTAAAAAAATGAAAAGAAAAAACAGACAAATGGACAGAGTGAAGTCCATGTTTTATTGAGCATATATGTGATGGAGGGAATAAGGTGCAATTTTGTCAATGCAAAATATAAAAATCTTTGTGAGCATTTCCTGCTAATGTCATGCTGGCAAGCCAGCTTACGTCACTTCAGTATTCCTACTGGTGGTACAAATGCTAACAGAAAAAAGAATGCCTTTGAAGCTATTTGGTTCTTGGGGAAACCGCCCCTGTTGGTAGTTCCTCTCAGTAAGTCACTAGAACTGTTTAGTCTGAAAGCGCCTTATGTTTATATTAATGAACTCGTAATACAGCATCATTTCTATCATAACAGCTCACAAAAGGACTTGTATGTTGGACATTTTAGAAGGTGTCTCCAGTGTCAGTACTTGGTCACAATCAAGAAAAGTTTGTTTTCTGACATCTTAAGGCCTTATGTTACTTTTACATATTGATATAACGTCAATGTTACTGGAGTAAAGTTCGTAAATGAGTTATTTCATGAGTTTAACATAAACCTGTGGTTATTTACCTGTTTACTTTTTGTTGTACATATTTTACTTCAGGGCGGCACGGTGGTGTAGTGGTTAGCGCTGTCGCCTCACAGCAAGAAGGTCCTGGGTTCGAGCCCCATGGCCGGCGAGGGCCTTTCTGTGTGGAGTTTGCATGTTCTCCCCATGTCCGCGTGGGTTTCCTCCGGGTGCTCCGGTTTCCCCCACAGTCCAAAGACATGCAGGTTAGGTTAACTGGTGACTCTAAATTGACCGTAGATGTGAGTGTGAATGGTTGTCTGTGTCTATGTGTCAGCCCTGTGATGACCTGGCAACTTGTCCAGGGTGTACCCCGCCTTTCGCCCGTAGTCAGCTGGGATAGGCTCCAGCTTGCCTGCGACCCTGTAGAAGGATAAAGTGGCTAGAGATGATGAGATATTTTACTTCAGTGCAAATTCAAATAAGTTACATTTATACATGCTGATCTTAAAATGATTTTTCCCACTGTTGTAATGTAAATGAAAAAGAACTTATTTGCAGACATTCCACAACATTGAATGTAACTATAGATGCACAAAAAACGACTTATCATTTTTTGATTAATACAGTGTCTTGCAAAAGTATTCATCCCCCTTGGTGTTTGTCCTGTTTTGTTGCATTACAAGATGGAATTAAAATGGATTTTGGGGGCATTAACACCATTTGATTTACACAACATGCCTACCACTTTAGAGGTGCAACCTGTTTTTTTTTGGGGGGGGGGGGGGGGTTGACACAAACAATAATTAAGATGAAAAAACAGAAATCTGGGTTGCACATAGGTATTCACCCCCTTTCGTATGAAACCCCAAAATAAGAGCTGGTCCAACCATCATAAGTCACTTAATTAGTTGATTAAGATCCACCTGTGTGCAATCAAAGTGTCACATGATCTGCCACATGATGTCTGTATAAATCAACCTGTTCTGGAAGGACCCTGACTCTGCAACACTACTAAGTAAGCAACATGAAAACCAAGGAGCACTCCAAACAGGTCAGAGACAAAGTTATGGAGAAGTATACATCAGCGTTGGGTTATAATAAAAAAAAAAATCCCAAACTTTGAATATCCCACAGAGCACCATTAAATCCATGATAGCAAAATGGAAAGAATATGTCACCGCGACAAACTTGACAAGAGATTACAGAGCATTTTTTAACATAGTTAGTGGCCAGATTTGGTCTCCTAGTCAATGCCAAACCAGCTTCACTGGGAGACCAAATTTTAAACCAAGTTATGTCTTATCATTTGGTTCAATCAGTTGCAATTAATTAACCAAGTACCATACATTTAACAAGGAAAACGAAGATCTATGTTATACACACAAGATCATGTTGGTTAAGAAAAACAAAACTAAAATTTGGTTACTGAGATGGCTGATGTCAGAATCCGATGTCATTACTGTGTAACTTTGAGTGTCTTTGCCATAACATTTGTGCTTGATATTTGCTCTTGATAGCTGTGTAGTCACTGTAGTGTGTTTGTCTGTATGGTGATTGGTGAACCATTTTGCATCACAGAATATGCCGCAGCGGTGCAGCCACATGGACTCTGGGGCCTGTGATTGTATTGCCCAGACCAGTTGGTCTCCTAGTGGAAAATCCTTAAATAATGCTCTGCAAGACAAGGCCACCAAAACTCACAGACCAGGCAAGGAGGGCATTAATCAGAGATGCAACAAAGACACCAAAGATAACACTGAAGGAGCTGCAAAGATCCACAGTGGAGATGGGAGTATCTGTCCATAGGACCACTTTAAGCCATACACTCCACAGAGTGGCTTTATGGAAGAGTGGACAGAAAAACATTGTTTAAAGTGCGAGTCTAATGAAAATTACATCATAAAATCCCAGGTTTTCTGTGTGTGATATGCTCAAATACGTTGCAAATTTCACTGACAAATAAAAAATTGGTTCGAAAAATAATTTTTTTATGTCTGAATTCTGTTCCAAAAATCACTGAACACTTGTCCGCCATTATTAGATCACAGTGATTTCACAGGTCAGCGGTGCTGTATGTGTGACATCATATGCGCCACTGCCTTCTTTTGTATCCACGCTGGCTTTATACTATTCTCTGCAGTGGTGTGCATTCTTGATATGATCTTCCTATGATCTTTTTGCAGTGTCCCTTTACAGAGAACTGATTTTAAGGTGAATTGAACCTGTTTGAAATTTTAAGGTAAAGTCCCTGATGAGTCCCTACAATAGTCACGGAATTGGCGTGAAGGAAAAGGCCATTGCAAGATTAATTTATAATCACTCTGTGATAAACTTACCTGTGTATTTCTGAATCTTGTTGTTGCCTTTTTGTCCACTGAAATATGCGCAACGTTATATTGCATCTAAAAACATGATTTCAATATCAAATGAATGGACACGCCGTCCTGTTATCTCTCCACTAACTCATTTTTTTTCTGTATTTATAGGCTCTGAAAGAGATTCTCTCACAGCATGAGCAAAATGTACACTGTTCAATTAATACTGTATCTTCAGGTATTATTAACACATCATATCCATTTTCCGTCAAATAGGTACTGCCCATAAACAAAATAAACTGTCTAAACAACCACTCTCTCCTCCTTTCAGTATTTCATCCGAGTGTGCTATAACCAAAACAGCCACAGCATCTGTATCTACTGTAGTACAAATAGCAGCTCCTCCCTCTTCAAATACTGCATCATCGGAACAAACAGAAACAGCCTTTCCACCCTCTCCTTCAACTACAACATCTGAATTTTAGTAAAAAAAAATAAATAATAACGGTAATTGCGCTCTGACCCCCTGCCGCTGCCACACGCGCGCACGCACACACGTCTACTTAACGTTGTAGCACAAAATAGAAAGGGTTTACATGGTCCTAATTGGTACTGTTAGAACCAGAAAAGGTTGGTAGTTTTATGAGCAACTTAGTTTTGGAGGTGAATCCTAACAAATACCTGGCTGTTGCGTGCTTGTTGGGCACAATGTCAAGTCAAATTTATTTATATAGTGCTTTTAATAATAAATATTGTTGCAAAGCAGCTTTACAGAATTTGAATGACTTTAAACATGAGCTAATTTTATCCCTAATCTATCCCCAATGAATAAGCCTGTGGCGACGGTGGCAAGGAAAAACTCCCTCAGACGACATGAGGAAGAAACCTCGAGAGGAACCAGACTCAAAAGGGAACCCATCCTCATTTGGGAAACAACAGACAACATGACGATAACATCAACAGTTTTAACATGAAGTCAGTTTTGTTGATGTTATAAACTCTTCATTGATGGAAACTTGAGTGCAAAATTGTTCACGACAACTGCAGTCCTAAAGTTAGCAAGTCAGCTGTAGTCCTCAGCCATAAAAGCATTACTGTAATGCCGCTTTTCCACTACCAACGCGGCTGAGTTGGGCTGAGCCGTGCCGTGCTGAGTCGGGCTGAGTCGAGCTGAGTGGGGCTGTTGGAGTTGCATTTCGACTACAACCACACTGAACCGTGCTGGCTGGAAGTGGGTGGACACATTGGGTGGAGTTAGCGAAAGTGGGTGGACGTCACGTGATGTCGTTAGGCGGCACAAACGGTGACATCAGTGATCTTTTAAGCGGTAGTCTCACGACCCGGAGAGTAAACAATAAACATGGAGGACATGGTGTCGTTAGTGTTGCTGGTCTTGGTGCTGTGGCTTGTTGTCACCGACAACGCCACCAGATACTGGCAAGAGCGTATAGATGAGGCGAGGCGCATAAAGCTTCATAATTCTTGTAATTCGTAATTCTCCTTCTTCCGGGTTTATGGTGTTTACAGATCCCAGCGTGCTCGTGGGGCGTGTGTGGGCATGTGAGGACACTCCTCCTCACCAATCAGTGCACAGGGGAGTGTCTCCTCACGCCCCTAGCCTCACTCAGCTCGGTTTGGCTCGCTTCAGCCCCACTCCAAAACCGTGCGAGTTTTGGGGGCTGAGCAGGGCTGAAGCGAGCTGAGTCGTGCTGTTCTTAGATAGTCAAAACGCGAGCCGTGTCGGGCTGAAGTGAGATGAAGCGAGCTGAAGTGAGCTGAAAAAGGGTAGTGGAAAAGGGCCATAAGTGTCCAGAGCATCTTCCAAGTGTGACTTTCAACTGTCCATATGGGGCCGTCCTCCACAGGAGCGATGTGATGAGACTCCAACCAGACATAGGGCATCAGGATGGATCAGGCAGGTCCGAGGAGCAGCATCTTGATCTCAGGATTGACATGTAACTCAGAGGGACAGATTTTTTTTTTTTTGGGGGGGGGAGAAAACACAGGTTGTTAGGTATGCCCAATGTCACCAGATGAATAAGAACAGTATACATTTTGCACTGAGCGCAAGCAGCCAGCCACTACACTGTCAACAAACTTGAGTGAGCAAGGAAGTGGGGGACTGACAATATCCCTACATCCCAGTTTACCAAAACACTCTATGTCTAAGGACCCTCCAGATCTACTCCTTTACCTCATGAACACGATTAACAAAAGGCTTGACAAAACAGATATGTTTTCGGCCTAGACTTAAACGCTGAGACTGTGTCTGATTCCCGAACATTACTTGGAAGGCTGTTCCATAACTGTGGGGCTTTGTAAGAAAAGGTTCTGCCCCCTGATGTAGCCTTCACTATATGAGATACCAACAGATAGCCTGCACCTTTTGATCTAAGTAGGTGTGGCGGGTCATAAAGGACCAGAAGTTTGCTCAGGTGCTGTGGCACGAAACCATTCAGTGCTTTAAAGGTCAATAATAGTATTTTATAATCAATACAAAATTTGATTGGGAGCCAATGCAGTGCAGGTAAGACAGGGGTGATGTGGTCATATTTTCTAGTTCTAGTAAGGACTCTTGCTGCTGCATTTTGAACTAACTGGAGCTTGTTTATGCAGTTATTGGAACATCCAGACAGTAAGGCATCACAATAATCCAACCTGAAGGTAACAAAAGCATGAACTATGTTTTTTCTGTGTCGTGTCGTAACATTAAATTTCTTATCTATGCAATATTTCTGAGATGAAAAAAGCTATCTGGGTAATGTTATCAATGTGAGTTTCGAATGAAAGACTGGGGTCAATAATCATCCTGAGGTCTTTTACTGCTGCATGTGAAGAAACAGAAAGGCCATCCAGAGTTACTGTGTAACAGTGGCGGCTGGTAGTCTTTCAAACAGGGGAGGCTGGTCGGTTACGATATTTCCAGATTTTAAAAGAAAAAAGAAAAAACATAAATTTTGCCCATACTCTTGCCTCTGATCTGGCTGATTGTTGGCAGGGTCACAAACTGTGAAATAACAGGTTCTTTTGGCCCATTAGCCTACTGTCCAATATACATGATGGTGGTGTTGGGGGGGGGGGGGATATTTTAACATTTTATATTTTAAAATTGTGGCATGTTGTTTAAAAATTGATCATTATTGAAAGCAGCTCTTTGTCAGGAACCTCAGCAGTAACAGCAGTGTTCTGGAATAGGCACAAGCACTGACCTTGGGGAGCCAAACATAGAGCTGGGTGCCACACATTTCATTCAATGACACTTTCCCTATATTTTACTTATTTTGACTGAGAAATGTTTTATTGACAATTTTGATAACCCTTCACTTTTAATCCAGGTCTGTAGTGTGAAATGTTCTCGGCTGTGTTTTTGTTTAAAAATGTTTTCCAAATTGTAGCTGTGTTTAATTCATATCCAGAGAAATATATATTCCAATATAATATACTCAGCATAAACATTTTAAATAGATTCTATATTTTTGGTCCATCCATGACATATTACTAAAGTAGCCTATTTACTGTTGTTGATGTGGGTCACTTGCTGTTAGCCAATTCACTTTCTCGTACCAGGAGAGCTGAAAGGAACAAGTATTATTCCCTACCTTTTTCACCAAATCAATTTGAGTCGTTGGTCTACCCTGCTCTTTAATTTTTTCCTCGAAAGGAAGACTGGCAAATGGCTTCGCCAAAATTAAATCAGCAATGCTTGGCATCCGTGCGCAGCTTTCTTGCTAGCTGACTAGCCCCCTCAAGTTCAAGTTCAGTCACTCAAATAAACGAAATTTCTGGAACTAAGATAGCAGACTTGACAACACTATATTTACACTTTATTTACAATGAAAATATATACAAACTAAAAAAGCTGGTAGAAACCATATGTAATGAATGAAATTGAAATGTAAGCTGATCTCTTACAATACACCACAGCACTTGCGAATCTGCATGGGACTGAACTGAAATTCACCGCTGCCTGTCTATATTTGAAACGAGCTGTCAATCAAAGAAAATATCCAGCCGCTTTCACCAATCACCAGTCTCCTCGCGGAAACTGCCATGTCCCTCCCACTGTGAGGCTCAGAGTCCGTGGGTGGGCATTTTCGCAGTATTTGTCCAATAATCGTCTTGCATTTTGAGATTGAAAAGCACATAGCTCCCAAATGCCACTGAAGTGCACTGAGGCTGGGAGTCCGTGAGACTCCATAGGCGGGCGTTTTCGCAGTATTTGTCCAATAATCATCTTGCATTTTGAGATTGAAAAGCGCAGAGCTCCCAAATGCCAGTGAAGTCCACTGAGGCTAGGCTGCATCGCGTTGTCACGAGGGGGAAAAACTCACGCACACATTAGGCGAACTGGGGAAAGTTATAACGGAATGATTTAGCACTGTAGTTGGGTTGAGCACATATATTTCTATGATTCTGGATCTGAAATAGCAATGCTATAAGGTCGGCTATAACATAAGCCTAGCGCAATTCATCCTACATGATGTTCGTCATTTTTAGAGGAGGCTGAGCCTCCCTCGTTGTCTTAGAGCAATCGCCCGTGCTGTGTAATCAGAACACTTACTTCTAACTGCATGTGGTCCTAGTACAAGTACTTCAGTCTCATCAGAGTTAAGCAGAAGGAAGTTAATATATAGATTTAGGCACTGCCTAAAAGCGGAGCTCCCATCTGTTTCTGGGTTGTAGAATTTTCTTATATCATAGCCAGTCTCTTTTGTTTTATTTCTTTACTGGCTAGCACTGGCCACTAGGCAGTGTGTATGATTGGTAATTACTAACACTGGCCACTAGGCGGTGTGTATGACTGGTAATTACTAACACTGACCACTAGGCGGTGTGTATGAGTGGTGGTACACATACATGGACAAACCACAAAAAATCAACTCAATGGGTTTACCATTTTTTCTTAGGTATGGTGCTCCGTGGGAGCTCTGCTAATAAGCATCCAGTGTCTAATGTCCTTTACACATTCCTCAGTTCTATTAAGCTGGTGTCTTTCATCTGGTTTTGCAGAAACATACAATTGTGTGTCATCAGCATAACAGTGGAAACTAATACAATGTTTACGAATAATATCACCCAGAGGTAACATATATAAAGAAAAAAACAGTGGACCCAAGACAGAACCTTGTGGAACGCCAAACTTTACCTCAGTATGTCTAGAAAAATCACCATTTACATCAACATACTGATAGCGATCAGTTAAATAAGACCTGAGCCAGGAGAGGGCTGTTCCCTTAACTCCCACAACATTTTCTAGTCTATCCAGAAGAATGGAATGATCAATGGTATTAAATGCTGCACTAAGGTTAAGCAACACAAGCAGTGAGACACAGCCCTGATCAGATGCCAACAGTAGGTCATTTACTACTTTAACCAGAGCTGTCTCTGTGCTATGATGAGGTCTAAATCCTGACTGATACATTTCATGGATGTAATTCCTATGTAAATATGAGCATAACTGCTGTGCCACAGCTTTTTCAAGGATCTTGGAGATAAAGGGGAGGTTTGATATTGGCCGTTAATTGGACAGCTGACAGGGATCAAGGTCAAGTTTTTTTTAATCAGGGGTTTGATAACTGCTAGTTTAAAGGATTTGGGTACATAGTCGATCCTAAGAGAAGAATTTATTATGTTTAGAAGTGGTTCAATTACTTCAGGTATTATCTGTTTGAATAGACATGTAGGTAAGGGATCTAGTACACAAGTTGAGGCTTTTGATGCAGAGATTAATGAAAGTAATTCAGTTTCTCTAGAAGTGGTTCAATTACTTCAGGTATTATCTGTTTGAATAGACATGTAGGTAAGGGATCTAGTACACAAGTTGAGGCTTTTGATGCGGAGATTAATTAAAGTAATTCAGTTTCTCTAAGGGGAATAAAACATTCTAATTGCTAATCTGATACAGTTATATTATTAACTACAGAGTCACTTACATTGTCTGACCTTAAAGTAGTAGTTTGAAATTTTGTCGGATATTTTCAATTTTGTCATTAAAAAAATTCATGAAGTCATTGCTACTACATACTGCAGGTCTGCATGTGTCAATAATGGACTTTTTCCTGGTTAATTTTGCTAATGCATATGGCACAACATGCCACCTGCTTCTGCCACCTCCAGTACCGAAAGTGACAGTATGTGCCTAATTACTGCCACTATTTAACCTTCAGGGATGAGAGTTTTCCGCTTTTCTGCCAATTTCCGCTTTTTCTGAGTAAAAAAAACGACCTTTTTATATTATGCCAAATCCGTTGAGAATTTTTTTTTAAATTAATTTCGGGGGGTTGGGGTATGTTCCTTCATGCTGTTCAAACTTTATTAACTCCAACGATGTTTACACGTTATTTGTAAGTCGCCATCTTTAGTCTCGTTTAATCTCGTTGAATGTGATGTAAAATTTGTGTTATCTACATTGTTATTGGTCAAAACATCGATGTCAGAACATAATAGCCAATCAAAACAGTTTTTACAAAGACACCCACATCCGCTTTCTTTTATCAAAACTTACACATGTTCGTGAGCTGCATATCAAAAATGCTTTCCTCTAACTGGCGTTTTTTCTCAAGATTCCCAATACTATTGACAAGTGAGATGAAGCGAAGGTATGTGAAATTGATGCTGGTATAAAAAACAAGTTTAGCAAAGCAAAAGGAAAGCAAGAGAGGAGTGTGAGAGAGAGCAGAAGAGAGCCAGGTTAGAGCATGTAAAAACACAGGAGGCGCTGGCTAATGAAAGAAAAAGGAAAAAAAGAGAGGACTGATGAGCTTTTGGCTTTGGCCAAGAAGCTGAAGTCTAAATGATCAAATGAAAATTTGTTTCAAAAATAACTGGGAACTGTAAATAACTTTTAACTGTAAAAAGTGTAAATAGACATTTTCCTTTTGAAGGAAACATACAAGTGATGTGGACAATAAGATAAAGACAGTCCCCATAAAATATGCATTTGTTTGATTCAATACACTGAATATATGACAATTTGAATTATAGCTGACAGTGTTGATAACTATATAACTTTAAAGTTTAAATAGACATTGTGAAGAAATCATATACAAGTAATGTGGACATTAGGAAAAGGTCAGTTTCCATAAGATATGAATCTCATCTCATTATCTTTAGCCGCTTTATCCTGTTCTACAGGGTCGCAGGCAAGCTGGAGCCTATCCCAGCTGACTACGGGCGAAAGGCGGGGTACACCCTGGACAAGTCGCCAGGTCATCACAGGGCTGACACATAGACACAGACAACCATTCACACTCACGGTCAATTTAGAGTCACCAGTTAACCTAACCTGCATGTCTTTGGACTGTGGGGGAAACCGGAGCACCCGGAGGAAACCCACGCGGACACGGGGAGAACATGCAAACTCCGCACAGAAAGGCCCTCGCCGGCCCCGGGGCTCGAACCCGGACCTTCTTGCTGTGAGGCGACGGCACTAACCACTACACCTCCGTACCGCCTAAGATATGAATGTTTTTATTTAATTCAATATATTGAATATATGAAAATTTGAATTATTAATGGAACTGTAAATAACTATGAATTTTAATCGACATTTTTTAGAAAAACAAGTGATGTTGACACTGAGTAATAACCAGTCCCCATAAAATGTAGATATTATTTTGAATTAATGCAATACACATATTGATTTTGATACATATTGTTCTATATAATAGTGTTTTTATTTCAATAAGTATTAAAATAGGCATCAGGTGTTTTAATTAACTACAGCTCAGATTGCAGGAAATAGGGTGTGTAAGGTCTCATTTTGAAAAAAAAAACAAAAAACAGGGGGTGTCCCCCCAGACCCCCTTATTACAGATTTTCTGCTTTTTTCATCAGCACCCACTCTCATCCCTGAACCTTGTATAAAACTTCAGAACTGCTATCAGTAAAAAGGATAAAAGACTAAGTACAACTAATACATTCAAGCAACAGGCCAAACACAAGCTTGACACTTCCTGTGTGGTGAGCTCTTTGGGATGGTGCTTCAGACTTATGTTCCCAGATCGTAGGAACTGCCCATGTACCAGACGTCACTCAAATCATTTTCTGTGAATCTGCCTCACAAATTTATCTTTTTCAGAATGTATGGAGCAGACACCAAACCATCCTGTTGGCTTTAAGTTACCTCTCTTTGTCCATACAAATCGAACCCATTCATTCCATAAGTGTCCTGCCTAGTTTGAGCTATAATGGATCAATATTCCACTTTTTTTTTTATCAGCTACACTTGAACAGCCTTCAGCAACACACCTCTTAGGAGGCATGCTTTGGTTTTAGTTTTGTTGTGGAAGAAAAATACATCTTTAAAAATGTGCTACACTTTGCAAAGCAGATGAAGCCAGAAATACCATGAACTTTCAAGTGTTTCACATATGACGTCACTTCCTTTCAATTAGCAGTAACTTACCAGGAATGCATTCAGGGTTGTTTTACAATCAGGGTACGCAAGCTAAAAATCACATTTAACACTTATTATCTTCAATATCAAAAGGCTTGACTAAATAAACTTGGTTGTTTATTGTAGCCCTGTGATAGCTCTATTTACCATGCAAAAAAAAAAAAAAAATGGTGATAATGTTATTTTTGGTGAATGTATGGCAATACATGTCATATTTAGCAAAATTGCTCGTGTCATTTAGAAAAAGTGCTTTTTTGACCACAGGTAGCTCCAAAAGGGATGCACTTAAATCATTCTTTATACCATAAAACAAATTGGTTCCATATCATTGGAAACATAGTTAAGTTTTAATGTTGAATGCCAGTAAGTTTTCAGACTATTTTGATCAAATTATTATGTAATTGTGTCAAAAAAATGTCCTCTCCGAGAATCACTTCATTTGTTTCTCCCAGCCCTGCTTAAAGCTACACTTAATCTTCTTTATCTTATAAGCAGATTACACAAAACTACCATACACATATGTCAAAAAATTACCTGAAATCTGTTCTTTAAAGGGATAGTTCGGGATTTTTGACATGAATCTGTATGGCATCCCCATCAATAGTGTCGTGCAAACACACTGACTTACCCCTGACAGCATCCTGTGAGTCCAGTTCTTGTCCAGTTTTGGTCCAGACGAAAGTAGTCCGGCAAGTTTGTTGGGGTCACGAAAGTAAAACGTTTTTCGTCTCAAAACAGTATGTGTTCAAAAGAGTGATATATTTGCATCACAAAACCGTTGCCAAATAAAAAGTCAGACCTCGAAATCGCTTGGCACTATTTTCTCTCCCTTCTTATCACTGCGCGCTGCCGGCTTCATCCAGCTGCGGCTCCAGCTTCAAGGATAAGCTGGAGCCGCATAAGTAGGAGTCCCGGCGGGTGGTTTGTATTCGATTCGTTTATATCCCAACCTTGTCAGCTGTCAGATTTATGTTCACGGACCCGGTCAGCTGGTAAATAATATATATTTTTTTCTTTACCAAATTCTAACAGAAAACGAGAGCGCCCGAAAGGGAAAACCGAGCCGAGCTGCCTCACGGCTGTAATGCAAATTGCTTTCCTCCTCAGTATACAAGTGCGCTTCCATGGCAGGGAAAAAGAAACTACCACTGCTGCCTATGTAGTGCCCTATTTATACAAATAGGAGTCATTCAGGATTCAGCCATGTTTTTGCTCTGTGTCATGGCTGAATCCTGAATGACTCCTATTTGTATAAATAGGGCACTACATAGGCAGCAGTGGTAGTTTCTTTTTCCCTGCCATGGAAGCGCACTTGTATACTGAGGAGGAAAGCAATTTGCATTACAGCCATGAGGCGGCTCGGCTCGGTTTTCCCTTTCGGGCGCTCTCGTTTTCTGTTAGAATTTAGTAAAGGAAAAAAATATATTATTTACCAGCTTACCGGGTCCGTGAACATAAATCTGACAGCTGACAAGGTCGGGATATAAACGAATCGAATACAAACCACCCGCCGGGACTCCTACTTATGCGGCTCCAGCTTATCCTTGAAGCTGGAGCCGCAGCTGGATGAAGCAGGCAGCGCGCAGTGATAAGAAGGGAGAGAAAATAGTGCCAAGCGATTTCGAGGTCTGACTTTTTATTTGGCAACGGTTTTGTGATGCAAATATATCACTCTTTTGAACACATACTGTTTTGAGACGAAAAACGTTTTACTTTCGTGACCCCAACAAACTTGCCGGACTACTTTCGTCTGGACCAAAACTGGACAAGAACTGAACTCACAGGATGCTGTCAGGGGTAAGTCAGTGTGTTTGCACGACACTATTGATGGGGATGTCATACAGATTCATGTCAAAAATCCCGAACTATCCCTTTAACTTGTCCTTCACTTAAAAACTGGTACAAGAACCAGTTTGAATCAATCTGAATTTTGGACCCCTGTGACACAAACTTTGTACCCTGATTGTAAAACAACCCTTCATGTAATGGCAGAATCAAAGAGCCAACCTGTCATGCGCCGCCCCGAAATTCCACTCCGGAGATTTATTATCTCCCAGTTCAGCGCCAATCTGAATCCGGGACGGGACTTTAATCTTGCCGGCATTCACTTCCTGGTTGCTCTGCTGTACATAAATAGGCCGTTCTCAGAAGACGACTTTGCCAGAACGTATTGTTCGTTCTCTATGTCCTCTCTGCGCCATAATCGCCTTTTGGATTTTTGCTCTCTATTTTTGCCTGTTTCTTGTCACAGTTTTTTTGCACTATGTTTTTGTTTTTTTTCATGTTTGTTACACTACGTTTCTGTGTCAAGTTTTTTGTCTGGACCAGGGGCGTCACTAGACCCAAGACCATACTGGGGCACAAAAGGGGCACAGGAAATGTATGCGAGCGCGCAAAGCGCGCGAGCTAAAAATTTTGCACTATATTTATATTTATATTTATATTTTTTATATAATATATATTACATTTTATGTAATATATATTATATTTTATGTAATATATATTTATATATTGATATTTATATTTAGAAACGGCCTGCTTAAAACTAGTCACTAGCATCGGCGTCGCCAGGGGTATTTTACTGGGGCACGTGCCCCAGTATAGATCTGTAGTGCCCCAGTAAAAAAAATCCAGTGACGAAACGCTCTGAATTTTAAACTTGGGAATAGCTGCAATTTAATTAATTCATAACGTGGGGTAGGCTAACCGATGCGCGAAGAAGACCATCTACAATGCTTTTACATTGGTAGTTTTGGCTGGCCTCGCGCACACTAAGCAATGTGAAAAAAGTGTGCGCGTGACATGAGTAACATCTTGGTTGCTATGGGGACCGCAGACTCCAGCAGCCCTCAGATGCAATGAAATTCAGAGCAGGGGAAACCATCTCTCCGTGTTTTTCAACTGTTTACAGGTTAGTAGACAGTAATTCCACTGTCATTTTTGTAACACACACACACACACACACACACACACACACACACACACACACAGTGGTGCTTTTAGAGGCTTTTGGATTGTGTTTAGAGATGTTCAATGCTGAAAATGCGTGTGCTTACAAAGATATGTTTGGTGATTTAAAAGGTATCAAGTGTGAATACTGTTGGCCATTAAGTACTCTTGGTTGAGTTTAAAAACTCGGCGGTGTTGTATTGTATGTTAATATGTTCTTTTACAATATTACCAACAGTATAAGTATTACATTGCTATTATCACAAATGTTGCAAATATTCATACTGTTATTATTAAATGATTGACCTGGATTCAGTGTCCTCGTAATTAATTAAATTGCAGCTATTCCCAAGTTTAAAATTCAGAGCGTTTCGTCACTGGATTTTTTTTACTGGGGCACTACAGATCTATACTGGGGCACGTGCCCCAGTAAAATACCCCTGGCGACGCCGATGGTCTGGACTATTTTTCATGTTAGCGTTTTTTGTCCTTGCCTGCCTTTTTTGTCCCTAGTCTTTTGGATTATTTTTGGTTTATTTTTTTTCCTATTAAATCTCTTATTATTAGAGTTACTGGTCTGTGTTCTGCTTTTTGATCCTACTCACCACATCTCACCACCCATAACACAACCTTTAGCAACTAAATAGAACATTTTCTCCATCTCATATTAAAATACAATTTAGACAGTAAACTATGTAAACATGTCTACTTTTATAAGGTATAATTTCCAGGGGTGATGTAATTTCCCTAAAACTAGCACTTTAAAGAAAAAATAAGAAGGCATGTTTAGAGTTTGCCTAACAGCATGTGGCAGACTCCCCAAACACATGGAAGAAGATTCTCTGGTTAGATGGGACTAAAATTGAACTTTTTGGCCATCATGTGTGGCACGAACCCAACACTTCCCATCACCCTTAAAACACCATTCCTACAGTGAAGCATATGGTGGTGGCCTGTTTGAGTTGGCCAGAGGTTTGAGACTGGGATGAAGGTTCACATTCCAGCAGGACAATGACCCTAAACACGCTGCTAAAGCTACACTGGAGTGGTTTAAAGGGAAATATTTAAATGTTGTGGAATAGCCTCGTCAAAGTCCAGACCTCAGTCCAATTGAGAATCTGTGGCGTAACTTGAAGATTGCTGTACCCATTTAACTTGAAGCAGGTGAAGTAGTTTTATCTTGAGGAATGGGCAAAAATCCCAGTGTCTAGATGTGCTAAGCTCATAGAAACATACCCCAAGAGACTTGCAGCTATAATTGCAGCAAAAGGTGGCTCTAAAAAGTATTGACTTTTTTTTTTTTTTGGGGGGGGTGAATACCTAGGTAAACTCCAGATTAGTGTTTTTTCATCTTAATTATTGTCAAAAAAATTGCACCTTTTAAAGTGGTAGGCATGTTGTGTAAATCAAATGGTGCTAAGCCCCCAAAAATCTACTTTAATTCCAGCTTGTAATGCGACAAAACAGGACAAACACCAAGGAGGATGAATACTTTTGCAAGACACTGCAAACATTTTAGCTAAACTGCTGTGGAGGAATACCTCAGAAATTAATATTGCCATTGCAAAGGAAAACATCAGACCCATCCTGTCACTGATTAGGTCTGCTATAACAGAAAAATAATCATGTTTTATTCATTATTCACATATCAGTTGATGTTTAGGATGTTGCACAGGTCAAGCATCATATTAGAATTATTTAAATATGATTCTTAGTAAAGGATGTGTAACCTGTTCCACTTGTTTTACATGGTGTGTGTGCATGCTTGTGTGTACTTTATCTAAATTCACCCTACCTGAGAAAGGAGCCTGCATAGTACAACAGGCATAGGCATGTATTGGAATGCACTGGAATTTCTGTGTGTGTGTGTGTGTGTGTGTGTGTGTGTGTGTGTGTGTGTGTGTGTTTTCCTATCTTGGTGTCACAAGTATAGAAATATCAGACAGTTCCCTGGTCTCCATGAGGATTTTTTTTGAAACTGTAGCTTAAAAAAAAAAAAAGTTTCATTTTGCTTATTGACATTAAGGTTCTGGTTAGATTCAGTTATCAGCATTTCTAAAAAAAAAAAAAAAAAATCTGTGCTGTAAGAATAGAATGAACATGTTTTTTTTTTCTGTTAAAAGAAATATAAAACAAATCTAAATAAGATTTTAACTTTGACCTTTAATTCTCCATTCTGAAAAAAATCTCAAGACCGTATTAATATACAGATTTGTTGCTACATTAATTCAGATGAAATAATAGGAGTGTGTATGTGTTGAATTGAGCCCCACACGTCAAAAACACATCACCGTGAGCTGCAAGAGGTTCTTTTTTTCCTTCATACTTTTCATATTATAAACAGGTTTGTCATAAGATGCGGTGTGGCACACTGACTGCTGTGAATTATTAATGAATTCTCACTTAAAGAATTCATCCTGTCAGTCTCTCAGCATCCCTCCATCTAAGGCGGTGCAATCCGTCGTTTGGGACAAAACAGTAGAGGGGGGAGAAAGAAAAAAAATGACAACAGGCTCGCTTCATACCCAGTGCAATGTGAAAAAAAATGTCTTCCCTTCACATGCAAATCTGGAGTTACATAACTGGCTAAAGTGCCTAAGAGGGGCTAGATCTATCTATCTATCTATCTATCTATCTATCTATCTATCTATCTATCTATCTATCTATCTATCTATCTAAAAAGAACCACATAAAATGTGTACTGATGTATCATTGGAAGATCATTCAAAAAAGTAATCAAAATGATTTCATCTAATATGCAGAACATATCAATGAAATAAAAATTCTTACACACACACACACTGTCTGTGACCACCTACCATCCTATTTGACATCCAATGGTTGGTGTGTGTGTGTGTGTGTGTGTCTAATGTGGTAATTGGATGAGTCAATGACTCTGCATGGTTTAAAAGAGCAAGCCGCCTATCTCCACTGTGCCTTTCATCCCTTCATCATTTATTCATCTTTTACTCTTTTTTTCTTGGGTGAGTGCAGATCTACCACCATACTGTCTGTGTGTGTGTGTGTGTGTGTGTGTGTGTGTGTGTGTGTGTGTGTGTGTGGCAAAAATTAGAGCTTTATGCCAATATTTACAAATTCTCTCTCTCTCTCTCTCTCTCTCATGCACAAAGAGAAGAACATCTAAGATGAAATGATAAATATTATAAATACATCATGATTCAGGCCCTGTCCACACGGCAATGGATTCCGGTGACTCCGATACAATTGCTTATCGTTTAGGCCTGGCGTCCACTCGGCACCGGCGTTTTGGGTGCCCAAAACGCAATCTTTTTGAAAACGGGTTCCAGAGTGGAAAGATCTGGCAATGTTGCCGTTGTGAAGTCGTCTGGATGAGTAGAACGGATTTGTTTACGATGATGTCACAACGACATGACTGTGAGTGCTTCACGCCGGGTAGAAGTGTAACGAACTCGATGCGAGTTGTCAACAAATCCTATAACTTGGTTCATGAAACGCGCTTACAAAATATTTTCACTGTGAATATTTATTGTGTAATGGTGCAAAGTGAGAGAGAGAGAGACTCTGCCCTTAGGCCAGAGTCAATCCTGCCAGCAAAAATAGGGGAAAAAAAAGGAGCGATCTTACCTCTTCAGATGTGGGTTTAAGTCCTACAATACATCCCTCAAAAAGGGCGTAGAAGAGCAAATTAATCCATCAACGTGTAGCATTCAATTTATTCCGGACCATTAAAGACGCCGCCTTCCGCGTAGAATCATACGTCATCCTCGTCGCCATATTGGATAGGTCAAAGCGGAGAATAAAGATTCATGTGCTGCGTTTAACTGTACCAACAGGTTTACCGTCCAAACAAGATCATATGGGATTACCTTTAACAGGTGAGAAACAACAAATTAATCCATCAATGTGTATCATTCAATTTATTCCGGACCATTAAAGACGCCGCCTTCCGCGTAGAATCATGTCATCCTCGCCGCCATTTTGGAGAGGTCAAAGCGGAGAATAAAGATTAGCTGCGTTTAACTGTACCAACAGGTTTACCGTCCAAACGAGATCACATGGGATTACCTTTCACAGGTGAGATTGGAAAAATACTTTTCATTGTATTTGGTCATTATAATGTAATTTTACAAACAGATTTTCCTGACTTTGTGGCTAATATGAAGTCTCGCGCATAATAGTTTATGCGCATGCGTCCTTACTTCTTCTATTGTTCTGGTGTCTCCGAAGGGACCGTCTTACAGCGCCCCTAAAGGTGTGGCATGTGTATTGCATCATTTTCAGCAAGCGTTGCGTTGCCATATGGACCTGATATTTTACTGATTGTTGCCCATTTGGACGCGATATATTTTTAAATAACATCTCGTTGCCGTTGTCGTGTGGATGTAGCCTAAGGCTACGTTTACACTAGACCGTATCTGTCTCGTTTTCTTCGCGGATGCACTGTCCGTTTACATTAAACCGCCTGGAAATGCCTGGAAACGGGAATCCGCCAGCGTCCACGTATTCAATCCAGATCGTGTCAGCTCCGGTGCTGTGTAAACATTCAAAATACGCGGATACGCTGTGCTGAGCTCTAGCTGGCGTCTCATTGGACAACGTCACTGTGACATCCACCTTCCTGATTCGCTGGTGTTGGTCATGTGACGTGACTGCTGAAAAACAGCGCGGACTTCCGCCTTGTATCACCTTTCATTAAAGAGTATAAAAGTATGAAAATACTGCAAATACTTATGCAAATACTGCCCATTGTGTAGTTATGATTGTCTTTAGGCTTGCCATCCTTCCACTTGCAAGTAGTAAGTGATATGCGCTGGGATCACACACACAGCGGCTCAGTCCCGAATCGTGGCTTGTGCACTTCACTCGCGCGCTGTGTGAGCTGCGCAGGGCCGGAGTGCGCACCCTCCAGAGGGCACTCGCTGTTCAGGGCGGAGTGATTTGGAGCACAGGATGCCTGCGGAGCCGAGCGTATCCGCATATTGGCGTTGCTATGTGCACGGTTAACGGTTTTAGTGTAAACGCGAATCGTTTTAAGAACATTAATCTGATGATCCGCTGATTCGACATAATGTAAACATAGCCTAAGTCAACATTTACAGCAGTGATGATGATAAAATGAATAGATGATAAATTACTCCACTTACCATGATAAACGACTCTGTAGTCATCTTCATTCGCAGGCAAAATGAGTCTGAGATGGGGAGATAAAGTCGGGTTGTTTGGGAAGTCTGATTGCTCTCTAATGAGAAAATCCATTGCCAGGTAGGCTTATCTTTATTTAATAGTATAGTATACTCTGGGTGTCTTTATTTAGAAAAAGATACAAATATATGTATCACATACTGTATATATCAACAAATTTTGTCTCTATTATGAGCCAGTTTGTTAACGTGCCAGAAAATGGAGCAGAATGCAAGTTAATAAACAAAAAACAAACCAAATAAACAAATTCAAAAGCAGAATAATCAAGATGGTGAAACAAGAATGAGGAAATTGTGGCATAAAACACACAACAGACTATAGGCAATGGTATGACAAAAGATTAGCGACTAAACACAGGAAATTAAGAAATGAAATAGCAGTGCTAATTACCAGTGAGAATGGTACAGTATAGTGCTATGTGATTTGTTGTCATCTGTGAGGACAAATGGGAAATGAAGTTCCTAGCCATGACAGTATGCTGGATATTAAAAAAGCAGCTTAAATACTTGTATTAAACAAAGAATAAACACAATGCAGCAGACAGAAACAGACAGGTAGCGAGACAGACACATAGTTTTACATAATTTACTTGGATTACAGGTAATTTCAACCACCAAAAATCTTCCCAAAACTTTTTAGTTTTTGATCAAAAAGGTTTTTGAAAGTGAAATCCAACACTGTATCTAAATAAACAAACACAAACAAACATGATGGGGTGAACAGTTAGGAAAATAATCTATGATGGGGAGTGGTGATACATTCATTCATTCATTCATTATCTCTAGCCGCTTTATCCTTCTACAGGGTCGCAGGCAAGCTGGAGCCTATCCCAGCTGACTACGGGCGAAAGGCGGGGTACACCCTGGACAAGTCGCCAGGTCATCACAGGGCTGACACATAGACACAGACAACCATTCACACTCACATTCACACCTACGGTCAATTTAGAGTCACCAGTTAACCTAACCTGCATGTCTTTGGACTGTGGGGGAAACCGGAGCACCCGGAGGAAACCCACGCGGACACGGGGAGAACATGCAAACTCCACACAGAAAGGCCCTCGCCGGACCCGGGGTTCGAACCCAGGACCTTCTTGCTGTGAGGCGACAGCGCTAACCACTACACCACCGTGCCGCCCAGTGGTGATACAACCAGAGAAAAAGCTACCCAAAATTGATTATTTTCCAAAAACAGCAAGGATTTTATTCTCTTATGATTTGCCAACCATATTGCATTCTTTATTTTTTAAAGCAAGAAAGCACATTTTATTTTATATTATATTATTCATCAGTTAAAAGTCATGATTAGTTATGATAGTTACAAAACAAGTTAGTTCTGGTTCTCAATTATGTTTTAGCAGC